>NC_074666.1:100859676-100986739 GCF_029448725.1 Salvelinus fontinalis
AAAGAGAGAGAGAGAGGGTTCAAAAATTACACCTTCTCATTTCCGACTAATTGAACATGATATTTTGTTTAAAGTATCACCCTTTCTTAAACAAGCCATACAATTTCAGTTTTATCCTCCAGAAAAGACAGAACAAATATTACACTTTTTTTTATTGTTTAACTGAAATATACTGATTTAATAAAAAAAACATTCTTTATGGATTTTTTTTGAATGGTATTCTATTTATTAAAGATATTATGAATAGAAATGGAGGAGTTATGTCACATATGCAGTTATCGAAAATATATGGTAATATCTTCTCAATCCAAACGTACATCCAACTGATTGCAGCACTACCACAAACATGGAGGAGGCAAGTGGAAAAGGGAGAAGGTAGGGAACTTGTTTGCCTGCCATATATTAAATATACAAATTGGCTGAAAGGAACTGGCATAAATGGAAAAATATACTAGTTTCATCTGAGGACAAAAATGTTGACAGCTACGCCATACAGGTTGAAAAATAAATGGGAGGAGATTTTCGATGTACCAATTCCATGGCACGTGGTTTATGAACTGGTACAAACAACTACACTTCATTCAACACTTTATTTAAATTTAAATTATTATATACAATTCTTGCCACCAACAGAATGCTATATATATGGGGCATACAAGAATCTCAGCTCTCTAGATTTTGTTGTGAAGAGACAGAATCAATAGGTCATGTATTCTGGTATTGCCCCGATTAAGCTTGTTTCTGGTCACAGGTTCAGGAATGGTTCAAAACTGCACTTAAAACTAACCTTACAAATAGCAGTGCTGGGCGATCTGGAAATCCATAGTCAGTCAATAAATAATATAATAATACTGGTAGGAAAGGTTTTCATCTTTAGCTCACAATCTGTGGATACTATTGGATTAGAAAGGTTAAAACATTTTGTAAAACATCACAGCACAATTAAAACATATATGGCACAGGGAAACCAAACGAGGTCTATGGTGATAGGTGGGATGGGCGGAGAGTGGCTGAGGGGTGGGATTAAAGAGCTGAGGTCTATGGTGATAGGTGGGATGGGCGGAGAGTGGCTGAGGGGTGGGATTAAAGAGCTGAGGTCTATGGTGATAGGTGGGATGGGCGGAGAGTGGCTGAGGGGTGGGATTAAAGAGCTGAGGTCTATGGTGATAGGTGGGATGGGCGGAGAGTGGCTGAGGGGTGGGATTAAAGAGCTGAGGTCTATGGTGATAGGTGGGATGGGCTGAGAGTGGCTGAGGGGTGGGATTAAAGAGCTGAGGTCTATGGTGATAGGTGGGATGGGCTGAGAGTGGCTGAGGGGTGGGATTAAAGAGCTGAGGTCAATGGTGATAGGTGGGATGGGCTGAGAGTGGCTGAGGGGTGGGATTAAAGAGCTGAGGTCTATGGTGATAGGTGGGATGGGCGGAGAGTGGCTGAGGGGTGGGATTAAAGAGCTGAGGTCTATGGTGATAGGTGGAATGGGCGGAGAGTGGCTGAGGGGTGGGATTAAAGAGCTTATGTTTGGTAATGTATTATTGTTATGTGACTGCTTTATATAAAAGTACCACGTACGTAAAATGTATATTTAAAATGTACATGTAAAATGTATATTTAAAATGTATATGTAAAATGTATATTTAAAATGTACATGTAAAATATATATTTAAAATGTATATGTAAAATGTAAATGTAAAATGTATATTAAAAATGTACATGTAAAATATATATTTAAAATGTATATTTAAAATGTATATGTAAAATGTACATGTAAAATGTATATGTAAAATGTACATGTAAAATGTATATGTAAAATGTATATGTAAAATGTATATTTAAAATGTACATTAAAAATATATATTTAAAATGTATATGTAAAATGTACATGTAAAATGTATATTTAAAATGTATATGTAAAATGTATATTTAAAATGTACATGTAAAATATATATTTAAAATGTATATGTAAAATGTACATGTAAAATGTATATTTAAAATGTATATGTAAAATGTAAATGTAAAATGAATGTATATGTAGCAGATAAGCTGTAAAACTAAAAAAAAGAAGCTATTTATCCTCCGAAGAGGGGGGATGGTGTAGGGGTTAAATAACCAGCACCCTGCCACCCATTATCAATGATTTCATTTGATTTGTATTCTCGTATTGAGTTTCAAGTGGTGTAGATAGCCTGCGTTGCTGCGTGTAGAGAGGGTGTTACCCAGCAGAGCAGTGTGTGTGTGTGTGTGTGTGTGTGTGTGTGTGTGTGTGTGTGTGTGTGTGTGTGTGTGTGTGTGTGTGTGTGTGTGTGTGTGTGTGTGTGTGTGTGTGTGTGTGTGTGTGTGTGTGTGTGTGTGTGTGTGTGTGTGTGTGTGTGTGTGTGTGTGTCCGTACCTGGTTCAGTCAAAGCTGCAACTGTAACACAGGGAAAATAAACACACACACACACACACACACACACACATAATGCCACCTCTGTTTTTGTGTGTGTGTGAGTGTATGTACAGTGGGGAGAACAAGTATTTGAAACACTGCCGCTTTTGCAGGTTTTCCTACTTACAAAGCATGTAGAGGTCTGTAATTTTTATCATAGGTACACTTCAACTGTGAGAGATGGAATCTAAAACAAAAATCCAGAAAATCACATTGTATGATTTTTAAGTAATTAATTTGCCTTTTATTGCATGACATAAGTATTTGATACATCAGAAAAGCAGAACTTAATATTTGGTACAGAAACCTTTGTTTGCAATTACAGAGATCATACGTTTCCTGTAGTTCTTGACCAGGTTTGCACACACTGCAGCAGGGATTTTGGCCCACTCCTCCATACAGACCTTCTCCAGATCCTTCAGGTTTCGGGGCTGTCGCTGGGCAATACGGACTTTCAGCTCCCTCCAAAGATGTTCTATTGGGTTCAGGTCTGGAGACTGGCTAGGCCACTCCAGGACCTTGAGATACTTCTTATGGAGCCACTCCTTAGTTGCCCTGGCTGTGTGTTTCGGGTCGTTGTCATGCTGGAAGACCCAGCCACGACCCATCTTCAATGCTCTTACTGAGGGAAGGAGGTTGTTGGCCAAAATCTCGCGATACATGGCCCCATCCATCCTCCCCTCAATACGGTGCAGTCGTCCTGTCCCCTTTGCAGAAAAGCATCCCCAAAGAATGATGTTTCCACCTCCATGCTTCACGGTTGGGATGTTGTTCTTGGGGTTGTACTCATCCTTCTTCTTCCTCCAAACACGGCGAGTGGAGTTTAGACCAAAAAGCTCTATTTTTGTCTCATCAAACCACATGACCTTCTCCCATTCCTCCTCTGGATCATCCAGATGGTCATTGGCAAACTGGGGACCGTCGCTGGAGGCCCTGGACTGGGGATCGTCGCTGGAGGCTCCGGACTGGGGATCGTCGCTGGAGGCTCCGGACTGGGGATCGTCGCTGGAGGCTCCGGACTGGAGATCGTCGCTGGAGGCTCCGGACTGGAGATCGTCGCTGGAGGCTCCGGACTGGAGATCGTCGCTGGAGGCTCCGGACTGGGGATCGTCGCTGGAGGCTCCGGACTGGAGGCCGTCGCTGGAGGCTCCGGACTGGGGACCGTCTCTGGAGTGGAGAGACACACAGGAGGCTTCTTGCCATGGATCATCACTGGAGGCTTCGTGCCATGGATCATCACTGGAGGCTTCTTGCCATGGATCATCACTGGAGGCTTCTTGCCATGGATCATCACTGGAGGCTTCGTACCATGGATCATCACTGGAGGCTTTGTGCCATGGATCATCACTGGAGGCTTCGTGCCATGGATCATCACTGGAGGCTTCGTGCCATGGATCATCACTGGAGGCTTCGTGCCATGGATCATCACTGGAGGCTTCGTTCGTGGAGCGGGCACAACCCCTCCTGGCTGGATACCCACTTCAGCCCAGCACGTTCGAGGCGCTGACACAGGACACACTGGGCTGTGCAGGCGCATTGGAGACACCTTGCGCAGGGCCAGCGCAGGATACCCTGGACCGTGGAGGCGTACCGGAGGTCTGGAGCGTGGAGCTAGCACAACTCGTCCTGGCTGGATACCCCCTGTAGCCCGGCAAGTGCGGGGAGCTGGAACAGGCCGCACTGGGCTGTGCTGGCGAACCGGGGACAAGGTGCGTAGGGCTGGCGCAGGATAACCCAAGCCGAGGAGACGGACTGGAGGCCAGATGCGCTGAGCCGGCACCATCCCTCCTGGCTCGATGCCCACTCTAGCCCGGCCGATACGAGGAGCTGCGATGTAGTGTACCGGGCTGTGAACGCGCACTGGAGACACCGTGCACTCCACCGCATAACACGGTGCCTGACCAGTATGACGCTCCACCCCGTAAGCACGGGGAGTCGGCTCAGGTCTACAATCTGACTGAGCCAAACTCCTCGTGTGACCCCCCCCCAATGTTTTTTGGGGGGGCTGCCTCTCGTGTCTGCTCCGCTGTGCCACCTCCTCAGGACGGCGATGTTCTCTCGTCTGTCCCCAGGGTCCCTTGCCTTCCAGGATTTCCTCCCATGTCCAACTCTTCAGGTAACCACGCTGCTTGGTCCTCTTTTGGTGGATAGTTCTGTCACGTTCGTTGTAGTGAGGAGACCAAGGCGCAGCGGGATGTGAATACATTCTTCTTTTATTAATGAAGAACACTAAACAAACTAACAAAATAACAAAACGAACTTGAAGCTATTCAAACGAGTGCTGACATGCAACATCACATAGACAACTACCCACAAAACCAAAATGGAAAAATGGCAACCTAGATAGGATCCCCAATCAGAGACAACGATAAACAGCTGTCTCTGATTGGGAACCAATTCAGGCCACCATAGACCTACAATATACCTAGGCTAACAAACACCCTTAGACATACAAAAACCCTAGACAAGTCAAACAAGCATACCCACCCTCGTCACACCCTGACCTGACCAAAATAATACAGAAAACATAGGTCAGGGCGTGACAAGAGTTGAGTCTGTATCAGTCTCATCTGGATGCTATCAGCTAGCTAGCTAACGTTTTCTTTAACGTCTCTGCTTGGTCAGTTTGATCAGATCTCAAATGTACTTTAGTAATATACACTGAGTGTACAAAACATTAAGGACACCTTCCTAATATTGAGTTGCCCCCATTTGTCTGTGTGTGTGTGTGTGTGTGTGTATCCATGTCCAAGTGTGTGTGTGTGTCTGTGTATCCGTGTCCATGTGTCTGTGTATCCGTGTCCGTGTGTGTGTGTGTGTGTGTGTGTGTGTATGTGTGTATGTGTGTGTGTGTGTGTGTGTGTGTGTGTGTGTGTGTGTGTGTGTGTGTGTGTGTGTGTGTGTGTGTGTGTGTGTGTGTGTGTGTGTGTGTGGTGTGTGTGTGTGTGTGTGGTGTGTGTGTGTGTATCCGTGTCCGTGTGTGTGTCTATGTATCCGTGTCCATGTGTGTGTGTGTGTGTGATATGATTGTAGCAGGTGGTACAGCAGTAAAGATAGTTTATCAGAATGTTGGACCGGATCTCTTTTCTAGTACCACCAGAAATAACCTGCCTAGACGAGACTCACACAGCCCTGTGTGTGTGTGGACTAGTGTCTGTACACTATTCTGAAGACTGTCTATACTGTGTCTGTATGCTGCATTGGGGCGGCAGGTAGTCTAGAGCGTTGGACTTGTAAACCGAAAGGTTGCAAGATCGAATCCCCGAGCTGAGAAGGTAAAAATCTGTCGTTCTACCCCTGAACAAGGCAGTTAACCCACTGTTCCCGGTAGGCTGTCATTGAAAATAAGAATTTGTTCTTAACTAACTTGCCGAGTTAAATAAAGGTAAAATAGAAAAATGCATGTATATTTGTGGGCAGATGGAACCTTTCATTCCTAAGTACAGAACTAGATTGATATTCCTGGAAAGGGCTGGTCTGTGTACATGGCGTACCAGGACCAGATCATATAGCACTGCTGCTGACGCTCTCCCTCCTCACACACCGTAACCCCTGTGTCAGAGTCCCAGACATATCTTATGAGTGACAGCGTTCCCCATGCTTGATCACATGATACACAAGGGCAGACTGACAGACACATAGATAGCCAAGCAGGCAAACAGACAGGCAGACAAGCAGGCAGACATACAGCCTGCCAGCCAAACAGACAGCCTGCCTGCCAGCCAGTCAGCAAAACAGACAGACAGACAGCCAGGGAGAGGGGGGAATGGGTGGCACCTAAAGGGGAGGGGGAGGGAGGGGGAATGGGTGGCACCTAAAGGGGAGGGAGGTGGGAATGGGAGGCACCTAAAGAGAAGGGGGAGGGAGGGGGGATGGGTGGCACCTAAAGGGGAGGGGGAGGGAGGGGGGAATGGGAGGCACCTAAAGAGAAGGGGGAGGGAGGGGGGATGGGTGGCACCTAAAGGGGAGGGGGAGGGAGGGGGGAATGGGTGGCACCTAAAGGGGAGGGGGAGGGAGGGGGGAATGGGTGGCACCTAAAGGGGAGGGGGAGGGAGGGGGAATAGGAGGCACCTAAAGGGGAGGGGGAGGGAGGGGGGAATGGGAGGCACCTAAAGAGAAGGGGGAGGGAGGGGGGATGGGTGGCACCTAAAGGGGAGGGGGAGGGAGGGGGAATAGGAGGCACCTAAAGAGAAGGGGGAGGGAGGGGGGATGGGTGGCACCTAAAGGGGAGGGAGGTGGGAATGGGTGGCACCTAAAGAGAAGGGGGAGGGAGGGGGAATGGGTGGCACCTAAAGAGAAGGGGGAGGGGGGGGGGATGGGTGGCACCTAAAGAGAAGGGGGAGGGGGGGGGGGATGGGTGGCACCTAAAGGGGAGGGGGGGGGGAATGGGTGGCACCTAAAGAGAAGGGGGAGGGAGGGGGAATGGGTGGCACCTAAAGAGAAGGGGGAGGGGGGGGGGATGGGTGGCACCTAAAGAGAAGGGGGAGGGGGGGGGGGATGGGTGGCACCTAAAGGGGAGGGGGGGGGGAATGGGTGGCACCTAAAGAGAAGGGGGAGGGGGGGGGATGGGTGGCACCTAAAGGGGAGGGAGGGGGGAATGGGTGGCACCTAAAGAGAAGGGGGAGGGAGGGGGAATAGGAGGCACCTAAAGAGAAGGGGGAGGGAGGGGGGATGGGTGGCACCTAAAGAGAAGGGGGAGGGAGGGGGGATGGGTGGCACCTAAAGAGGAGGGGGGGGGAATGGGTGGCACCTAAAGGGGAGGGGGAGGGAGGGGGGAATGGGTGGCACCTAAAGGGGAGGGAGGGGGGAATGGGTGGCACCTAAAGGGGAGGGGGGGGATGGGTGGCACCTAAAGGGGAGGGGGGGGGGAATGGGTGGCACCTAAAGGGGAGGGGGAGGGAGGGGGGAATGGGTGGCACCTAAAGGGGAGGGAGGGGGGAATGGGTGGCACCTAAAGGGGAGGGGGAGGGAGGGGGGAATGGGTGGCACCTAAAGGGGAGGGAGGGGGGAATGGGTGGCACCTAAAGAGAAGGGGGAGGGAGGGGGGATGGGTGGCACCTAAAGGGGAGGGGGAGGGAGGGGGAATGGGTGGCACCTAAAGGGGAGGGGGAGGGAGGGGGAATGGGTGGCACCTAAAGAGAAGGGGGAGGGAGGGGGGAATGGGAGGCACCTAAAGAGAAGGGGGAGGGAGGGGGAATGGGAGGCACCTAAAGAGAAGGGGGAGGGAGGGGGGAATGGGTGGCACCTAAAGAGAAGGGGGAGGGAGGGGGAATGGGAGGCACCTAAAGAGAAGGGGGGGAGGTGGGAATGGGTGGCACCTAAAGAGAAGGGGGAGGGAGGTGGGAATGGGTGGCACCTAAAGAGAAGGGGGAGGGAGGGGGGATGGGTGGCACCTAAAGAGAAGGGGGAGGGAGGGGGGAATGGGTGGCACCTAAAGGGGAGGGAGGGGGGAATGGGTGGCACCTAAAGAGAAGGGGGAGGGAGGGGGGATGGGTGGCACCTAAAGAGAAGGGGGGGGGGGGGGGGAATGGGTGGCACCTAAAGAGAAGGGGGAGGGGGGGGGGGATGGGTGGCACCTAAAGGGGAGGGGGGGGGAATGGGTGGCACCTAAAGAGAAGGGGGAGGGGGTGGGGATGGGTGGCACCTAAAGGGGAGGGAGGGGGGAATGGGTGGCACCTAAAGAGAAGGGGGAGGGAGGGGGAATAGGAGGCACCTAAAGAGAAGGGGGAGGGAGGGGGGAATGGGTGGCACCTAAAGAGAAGGGGGAGGGAGGGGGGATGGGTGGCACCTAAAGAGGAGGGGGGGGGAATGGGTGGCACCTAAAGGGGAGGGGGAGGGAGGGGGGAATGGGTGGCACCTAAAGGGGAGGGAGGGGGGAATGGGTGGCACCTAAAGGGGAGGGGGGGGGGGATGGGTGGCACCTAAAGGGGAGGGGGGGGGAGGGGGGAATGGGTGGCACCTAAAGGGGAGGGAGGGGGGAATGGGTGGCACCTAAAGGGGAGGGGGAGGGAGGGGGGAATGGGTGGCACCTAAAGGGGAGGGAGGGGGGAATGGGTGGCACCTAAAGAGAAGGGGGAGGGAGGGGGGATGGGTGGCACCTAAAGGGGAGGGGGAGGGAGGGGGAATGGGTGGCACCTAAAGGGGAGGGGGAGGGAGGGGGAATGGGTGGCACCTAAAGAGAAGGGGGAGGGAGGGGGGAATGGGAGGCACCTAAAGAGAAGGGGGAGGGAGGGGGAATGGGAGGCACCTAAAGAGAAGGGGGAGGGAGGGGGGAATGGGTGGCACCTAAAGAGAAGGGGGAGGGAGGGGGAATGGGAGGCACCTAAAGAGAAGGGGGGGAGGTGGGAATGGGTGGCACCTAAAGAGAAGGGGGAGGGAGGTGGGAATGGGTGGCACCTAAAGAGAAGGGGGAGGGAGGGGGGATGGGTGGCACCTAAAGAGAAGGGGGAGGGAGGGGGGAATGGGTGGCACCTAAAGGGGAGGGAGGGGGGAATGGGTGGCACCTAAAGAGAAGGGGGAGGGAGGGGGGATGGGTGGCACCTAAAGAGAAGGGGGAGGGAGGGGGGAATGGGTGGCACCTAAAGGGGAGGGAGGGGGGAATGGGTGGCACCTAAAGAGAAGGGGGAGGGAGGGGGGAATGGGTGGCACCTAAAGGGGAGGGAGGGGGGAATGGGTGGCACCTAAAGGGGGAGGGAGGGGGGAATGGGTGGCACCTAAAGGGGAGGGAGGGGGGAATGGGTGGCACCTAAAGAGAAGGGGGAGGGAGGGGGGATGGGTGGCACCTAAAGGGGGGGGGGGGGGGAATGGGTGGCACCTAAAGAGAAGGGGGAGGGAGGGGGGAATGGGTGGCACCTAAAGGGGAGGGGGGGGGGATGGGTGGCACCTAAAGGGGAGGGGGGGGGGAATGGGTGGCACCTAAAGGGGAGGGGGGGGGGATGGGTGGCACCTAAAGGGGAGGGAGGGGGGAATGGGTGGCACCTAAAGGGGAGGGGGGGGGGAATGGGTGGCACCTAAAGGGGAGGGGGGGGGGATGGGTGGCACCTAAAGGGGAGGGGGGGAATGGGTGGCACCTAAAGAGAAGGGGGAGGGAGGTGGGAATGGGTGGCACCTAAAGGGGAGGGGGGGGGGATGGGTGGCACCTAAAGGGGAGGGGGAGGGGGGGAATGGGTGGCACCTAAAGAGAAGGGGGAGGGAGGTGGGAATGGGTGGCACCTAAAGAGAAGGGGGAGGGAGGTGGGAATGGGTGGCACCTAAAGGGGAGGGGGGGGGGATGGGTGGCACCTAAAGGGGAGGGGGGGAATGGGTGGCACCTAAAGAGAAGGGGGAGGGAGGGGGGAATGGGTGGCACCTAAAGGGGAGGGGGGGGAATGGGTGGCACCTAAAGGGGAGGGGGGGGAATGGGTGGCACCTAAAGGGGAGGGGGGGGGGAATGGGTGGCACCTAAAGGGGAGGGGGAGGGAGGGGGGAATGGGTGGCACCTAAAGAGAAGGGGGAGGGAGGGGGGAATGGGTGGCACCTAAAGGGGAGGGAGGTGGGAATGGGTGGCACCTAAAGGGGAGGGAGGGGGGAATGGGTGGCACCTAAAGAGAAGGGGGAGGGAGGGGGGAATGGGTGGCACCTAAAGGGAAGGGGGAGGGAGGAATGGGAGGCACCTAAAGAGAAGGGGGAGGGAGGGGGGAATGGGAGGCACCTAAAGAGAAGGGGGAGGGAGGGGGGAATGGGAGGCACCTAAAGAGAAGGGGGAGGGAGGGGGGAATGGGAGGCACCTAAAGAGAAGGGGGAGGGAGGGGGGAATGGGAGGCACCTAAAGAGAAGGGGGAGGGGGGAATGGGAGGCACCTAAAGAGAAGGGGGAGGGGGGGGGGAATGGGAGGCACCTAAAGAGAAGGGGGAGGGGGGGGGGAATGGGAGGCACCTAAAGAGAAGGGGGAGGGGGGAATGGGAGGCACCTAAAGAGAAGGGGGAGGGAGGGGGAATGGGAGGCACCTAAAGAGAAGGGGGAGGGGAATGGGAGGCACCTAAAGAGAAGGGGGGGGGGAATGGGAGGCACCTAAAGGGGAGGGAGGGGGGAATGGGTGGCACCTAAAGAGAAGGGAGGGGGGAATGGGAGGCACCTAAAGGGGAGGGAGGTGGGAATGGGAGGCACCTAAAGGGGAGGGAGGGGGGAATGGGTGGCACCTAAAGGGGAGGGAGGGGGGAATGGGTGGCACCTAAAGGGGAGGGAGGGGGGAATGGGTGGCACCTAAAGGGGAGGGAGGGGGGAATGGGTGGCACCTAAAGAGAAGGGGGAGGGAGGGGGGAATGGGTGGCACCTAAAGGGGAGGGGGGGGAATGGGTGGCACCTAAAGAGAAGGGGGAGGGAGGGGGGAATGGGTGGCACCTAAAGGGGAGGGAGGGGGGAATGGGTGGCACCTAAAGAGAAGGGGGAGGGAGGTGGGAATGGGTGGCACCTAAAGGGGAGGGAGGGGGGAATGGGTGGCACCTAAAGGGGAGGGAGGGGGGAATGGGTGGCACCTAAAGGGGAGGGAGGGGGGAATGGGTGGCACCTAAAGAGAAGGGGGAGGGAGGGGGAATAGGAGGCACCTAAAGAGAAGGGGGAGGGAGGGGGAATGGGTGGCACCTAAAGAGAAGGGGGAGGGAGGTGGGAATGGGTGGCACCTAAAGAGAAGGGGGAGGGAGGGGGGAATGGGTGGCACCTAAAGGGGAGGGAGGTGGGAATGGGTGGCACCTAAAGGGGAGGGAGGGGGGAATGGGTGGCACCTAAAGAGAAGGGGGAGGGAGGGGGGAATGGGTGGCACCTAAAGGGGAGGGAGGTGGGAATGGGTGGCACCTAAAGGGTAGGGGGAGGGAGGGGGGAATGGGTGGCACCTAAAGGGGAGGGGGAGGGAGGGGGGAATGGGTGGCACCTAAAGGGGAGGGGGGAGAAGGGACAGACAGAACAATTAGACTTCTTATTTCATTAAATGATTTACTGTTGATTTGCTGTTTTTTATTTTCTACAGTTTTTTAAAATTCTTTATCTAAATACTTTTTAATATTATTGCCTGTCTGTGATCTGAACCCCTCACAGTTGGAGGCGTGCATGGCCACGCAGTCATGGGTGAACAGGGAGTACAGGAGAGGGCTGAGAATGCACCCTTATGGGGCCCCAGTGTTGAGGATCAGCAAAGTGGAGATGTTGTTTCCTACCTTCACCACCTGGGGGCGGCCCGTCAGAAAGTCCAGAACCCAATTGCACAGGGCGGGGTTTAGACCCAGGGCCTCAAGCTTAATGATGAGCTTGGAGGGAACTATGGTGTTGAATGCTGAGCTGTAGTCAATGAACAGCATTCTTACATAGGCATTCCTCTTGTCCAGATGGGATAGGGCAGTGTGCAGTACTCATTCTCTCTGTGTCTCTGTCCTACAGAACTCAATATACTCTCTTTTCCTATTGTTACACTGACTGACACTCTCTCTCCCTCCTCCCCCTCTCTCCCCTCTCCCTCCCCTTACTCCCTCTCCTCCTCTCTCGCTCTCCTCCAGGAGGGCTACCACTCCTGGCGTCCCAAGGAGAAAGTCCTCCTGGATAGTAACAACAATGAGAACTCGGTCCCCAAAGACTTTGACACTGTTGTTGACAGCAACAGCAACCTCGGGGCGCGGTCACTGTCTCAGCGCCAGCGAATGGCAGGAAACGCCGCCAAACACAAACCGGACAAGGCCCTAAGGCAAGGCATTCTGGGAAAGGCCTTGCCCAATGAGGTCAACAAGATTATTCAGCAGTACCCTCTTCCTCCACAGCAGCCCAGAGGAGCAGGACTTAAAGATAGCCACGCATACAAACGACCCAAACCACACTCCCAGCTAGCCACTAAACCCGCTAGACCTTCCCCCTCTCCCTCCATCAAAACATCCAATCAGCATCAGCGACATCACCAACCCAGGAAGTCGGTGACTGCGGCTCCTGTGCGGGGGCAGCGGAGGGAGAAGCACCAGTGTGAGATCAGTGGGAAGGAGGCCATCTCGGCTCTGTCAAGAGCCAAGACCAAGGAGTGTCGTCAGCAGATAGCTGAGGTGTACTGCAGACACAAGGAGAGGACACTGATGCCGGAGACCGTCCCTCGATACTGCACCATAGAAGGTGAGTCTCATAGTGAATGCATCCCAAATGGAACCATATTACCTATATAGAGACCTACGGCAACCTGGTGAAAAGTAGTGCACTGTATCATAATCACCTATTCCCCAAGTACACCGGGAATGTGCCTCGGTGAGAAGGTGCTGCCTTAGTGAGAAGGTGCTGCCTTAGTGACAAGGTGCTGCCTTAGTGACAAGGTGCTGCCTTAGTGACAAGGGGCTGCCTTAGTGAGAAGGTGCTGCCTTAGTGACAAGGGGCTGCCTCAGTGACAAGGTGCTGCCTTAGTGAGAAGGTGCTGCCTTAGTGAGAAGGTGCTGCCTTAGTGAGAAGGTGATGCCTTAGTGAGAAGGGGCTGCCTTAGTGAGAAGGTGCTGCCTTAGTGAGAAGGTGCTGCCTTAGTGAGAAGGTGCTGCCTTAGTGAGAAGGGGCTGCCTTAGTGAGAAGGTGCTGCCTCAGTGAGAAGGGGCTGCCTCAGTGAGAAGGGGCTGCCTCAGTGACAAGGTGCTGCCTCAGTGACAAGGCGCTGCCTTAGTGAGAAGGCGCTGCCTTAGTGAGAAGGGGCTGCCTTAGTGAGAAGGGGCTGCCTTAGTGAGAAGGGGCTGCCTTAGTGAGAAGGTGCTGCCTCAGTGAGAAGGGGCTGCCTCAGTGACAAGGTGCTGCCTCAGTGACAAGGTGCTGCCTTAGTGAGAAGGCGCTGCCTTAGTGAGAAGGGGCTGCCTTAGTGAGAAGGGGCTGCCTTAGTGAGAAGGTGCTGCCTTAGTGAGAAGGGGCTGCCTTAGTGAGAAGGTACTGCCTCAGTGAGAAGGGGCTGCCTCAGTGAGAAGGGGCTGCCTTAGTGACAAGGTGCTGGCTTAGTGACAAGGTGCTGCCTTAGTGACAAGGTGCAGCCTTAGTGACAAGGTGCTGCCTTAGTGACAAGGTGCTGCCTTAGTGACAAGGTGCTGCCTTAGTGAGAATGGGCTGCCTTAGTGAGAAGGGGCTGCCTTAGTGAGAAGGGGCTGCCTTAGTGAGAAGGTGCTGCCTCAGTGAGAAGGGGCTGCCTCAGTGACAAGGTGCTGCCTTAGTGACAAGGTGCTGCCTTAGTGAGAAGGGGCTGCCTTAGTGAGAAGGGGCTGCCTTAGTGAGAAGGTGCTGCCTTAGTGAGAAGGGGCTGCCTTAGTGAGAAGGTGCTGCCTCAGTGAGAAGGGGCTGCCTCAGTGAGAAGGTGCTGCCTTAGTGAGAAGGGGCTGCCTTAGTGACAAGGTGCTGGCTTAGTGAGAAGGTGCTGCCTCAGTGAGAAGGTGCAGCCTTAGTGACAAGGTGCTGCCTTAGTGAGAAGGGGCTGCCTTAGTGAGAAGGGGCTGCCTTAGTGACAAGGTGCTGCCTCAGTGACAAGGTGCTGCCTCAGTGAGAAGGTGCTGTCTTAGTGACAAGGTGCTGCCTCAGTGACAAGGTGCTGCCTCAGTGAGAAGGTGCTGCCTTAGTGACAAGGTGCTGCCTTAGTGACAAGGTGCTGCCTCAGTGAGAATGTGCTGCCTTAGTGACAAGGTGCTGCCAGTAATAGACAATAGACAAACAGAACACAGACACAAGTCCACACAGACATAAAACAGAATAGACAATATCAGAGCAATAAACATAAAACATACAACTCTGGATTAGAGGCTGATTACAGGGGGAATGTACCATTTACAGAGGGGATATACACTGAGTGTGTATATCCAAAATATTAGGAATGAATCCAGGTCAAAGCTATGATCCCTTATTGATGTCACTTGTTAAATCCACTTCAATCAGTGTAGATGAGACAGGTTGAAGAAGGATTTTTAAGCCTTGAGACAATTGAGTCATGGATTGTGTATGTGAGCCATTCAGAGGGTGAATGGGCAAGACAAAATATTTAAGTGATTTTGAACGGGGTATGGTAGCAGGTGCCAGGCGCACCAGTTTGTGTCAAGAACTGCAACGCGGCTGGGGTTTTCACGCTCAACAGTTTCCTGTGTGTATCAAGAATGGTCCACCACCCAAAGGACATCCAGCCACCTTGACACAACTGTGGGAAGCATTGGAGTCAACATGGGCCAGCATCCCTGTGGAACGCTTTCAACACCTTGTAGAGTCCATGCCCCGACTAATTGAGGCTGTTCTGAGGGCAAAAGGGGGTGCAACTCAATATTAGAGAGGTGTTCCTAATGTTTTGTACACTCAGTGTATCTATATTCTTTTAATTGAGAAGTAGGCTTTGGTCTGAACCCGATAAAGAAAGGAAATTCACAATGCGTACTTCATCCATGCACTACCAAGGTTTTCCAGCACAAAGCTTGGACCTACTACAGCAGCTAAATCGGTGTATTGTTCTTCCAACAATGTGTAGGCAGGTTGCTTCGGAATCAAACCTTCTCAAACAGCCTAATTCATATCCATCCAGGAGGTGCTCTGACAATAGTGTGATTTATACCGCATACAAGGGAGTGTACTGTATTCCTCCCACCCTACACTAAGACATTACTCCATTCCACTACCTTTTTCAAGCTTTTTATTATATAAAAGCAAGCTTTTCTTATATACTTTGAGCGTGGGATTCTGATTCTGATTAGACGTGTAGATAAGTGTATGCGTGGGGTACAGAGATGAGGCGGCCATTTAAAAAATCGTGTTCAACACATAATATTGCAGTCAGAGTGAATTCATGCGACTTATTATGTCACTTGTTCAGCACTCCTGAACTGATGTAGGTTTGACATAACAAAAGGGTTGAATACTTAGTGACTCAAGACATTTCAGCTTTCCATTTTTAATACATTTATAAAACATTTCTAAAAACATAATTCCACTTTGACCTGATGGGGGTGTTGTGTGTAGATCAGTGACATAAAATCTCTATTTAATCCATTTTATATTCAGGCGGTAACACAACAAAATGTGGTAAAAGTCAAGGGGTGTGAATACCTTCTTGAAGGTACTGTACTAGAAAGGCCTTTGTGATACATTACCTGGAAAAAATAGTGAGTTATTACAATATATAACATGTACAATCAAAACGTACATTACCGTTCAAAAGTTTGGGGTCACTTAGAAATGTCCTTGTTTTTGAAAGAAAAGCTTTTTTTTAACATCAAATTGATCAGAAATACAGTGTAGACATTGTTCATGTCTACATGGGGCGGCAGGGAGCCTAGTGCGTTGGGCTTGTAATCAAAAGGTTGCTAGATCAAATCCCCGAGCTGACAAGGTAAACATCTGTCATTCTACCCCTGAACAAGGCAGTTAACCCACTGATCCTAGGCCGTCATTGTAAATAAGAATTTGTTCTTAGCTGACTTGCCTAGTAATTTATTTTATTTTAAATGATGTAAATTACTATTGTAGCTAGAAACAGCTGATTTTTAATGGAATATCTACATAGGCCTGTGTTCCAATGGCACGTTGTGTTAGCTAATCCAAGTGTATCATTTTAAAAGGCTAATTGATCATTAGAAAACCCTTTTGCAATTATATTGATTTGTTGCAATTATGTTGCAATTATTATGTATCTGGAGCATCAGTATTTGTGGGTTCGATTACAGGCTCAAAATGTCCAGAAACAAATAACTTTCTTTTGAAACTCGTCAGTCTATCCTTGTTGTGAGAAATGAAGGCTATTTCCATGAGAGAAATTGCCAAGAAACTGAAGATCTCGTACAATGCTGTGTACTACCTCCTTCACAGAACAGCATAAACAGAACCCTCGGGAGAGTCCTGACTTCTGTCTCCACGGGGACAAGGACTCTTTCCCTCCCTCTGACTTTCAATTTTTGTACAAAATTTGAGAGAAATGGGATGTTTCTGGGATCTTTTACTTCAGCTCATGAAACACTTTACATGTTTCCTTTATATTTCTGGTCAGTGTAAATATAAGAAATAAATGCTATTTCAAACGGTTATTACAGCGACCGCAGTCATTTGGCTGGCCAATCACCAAGTACCGTGACCGTCACAGCCCTGTAATATAATGAATAGAACGGGCTTGGAACCTCTCACTCTATTCATTCTATTTCTATGTCAGCACATGCGGTCAGGAGTGGAGGAGGAAAGGAGAAAATGTGCATCTAAAAATGTCTACATGTTATTACTTTTTTGTTGCTATTTGAACGGTTAGGACAGAGACCACAGTCTTTTGGCTGGACAATTACCCTCATCCAGAATTACATGACCGCCACAGTTGTACTTGTTTCCTTGTCTCCTCTCCTTGTCTCCTATCCTTGTCATATATCTTTGTCTCCTCCCCTTGTCACCTCTCCTTGTCTTCCCTCCTTGTCACCTATCCTTGTCTCCTTGCCATGTCTCTTCTCCTTGTCTCACCTCCTTGTCACCTATCCTTTCCTCCTTGCTTAGTCTCCTCGCCGTGTCTCCTCCCCTTGTCTCCTCTCCTTGTATCCTCTCCTTGTCTTTTCTCCTTGTCACCTCGCCATCCCCAGAGGGAAGAGAAAGACAGAGGGAGGGAAAGAGTATTTGTCACCCTGGAGACAGAAGTCAGGGCTCTCCCGAGGGTTCCGTCTAGAACTCCCCAGGGAGGCTGCCTTGCCAGTGCCTGATCTATTCAGGGAACATTCCACCACATGCACTGCTCTATGGCTGTGTCCCAAACACCACCTTGTTCACTTTATACTACACTCTGGTAAAAAAAAAGTAGTGCACTATATAGGGCATAGGGGGCCATTTGAGCTGCTGCGTATACTACTCTACTCGCTATAGGGCAGTGCCCACGCAAAGCCAGTGTAATGACACACTAGTTAGTACAGGAGTTAGATAGAGAAGTGCTGAGTAAAGCCTGTGTGTGTGTGTGGGGGGGGCAGAGCTTGACTAAAGAGAGACTCTGTCATCCAACCGCCCAGAAAGTTTAAGGTTCAGATTCTGCGTTTAATTTATATGATTATACGTCTCTTTGATGATGCAGTAAGGGAGAGGAGAGGATATGTATAGCTTTAGAATGACTGGATGGTGCTGCCTGGCTGGTTTTGGCTGGCTGCCTGGGTGACTAGTGTTGGCTGGCTGGCTAGTTGGCTGACTAGTGTTGACTGGCTGGCTAGTTGGCTGACTAGTGTTGACTGGCTGGCTAGTTTGGCTGACTAGTGTTGGCTGGCTGGCTAGTTGGCTGACTAGTGTTGACTGGCTGGCTGGCTAGTTGGCTGACTAGTGCTGACTGGCTGGCTAGTTGGCTGACTAGTGTTGACTGGCTGGCTAGTTGGCTGACTAGTGTTGACTGGCTGGCTAGTGTTGACTGGCTGGCTAGTTGGCTGACTAGTGTTGACTGGCTGGCTGGCTAGTTGGCTGACTAGTGTTGACTGGCTGGCTAGTTGGCTGACTAGTGTTGACTGGCTAGTTGGCTGACTGTGTTGACTGGCTGACTAGTTGGCTGGGTTGTCCTAGGGATAAAGTTAAATGTCCAGCGTAGCAGGAAGGTAAAAACCTCAAATAAAATAGTATTTGTCATATGTGCCAAATACAACAGGTGTAGACTTTACCCTGAAATGCTTACTTACGAGCCTGTATTCAACAATGCAGATTAGAACCAGGGACTGTAGTGACGCCTCTTGCACTGAGATGCAGTGCCTTAGACCACTGCGCCACTCAGGAGCCCACTACTGCCCTGTAGTAGTGGGCAGGTAAAAACCTAGGAAGGTAAAAACCTACTGTTTTCACAACGCCCCAGTGTAGCTCCCCTGTAAGGCCTTGCCTGCGTTCCTCAGAGAGGGGCCTAGACAGGGATGCGTGGTGTGCTGGGAGAGAGCGATATTTATACACACAGGGTAGACCTTACACCAACCACCAATGGTAGAGAGGGAGAGTGTGTGTGTGCACACTCACGTGTGTGTGTGTATGCGTGTGTGTGTGTGTGTGTGTGTGTGTGTGTGTGTGTGTGTGTGTGTGTGTGTGTGTGTGTGTGTGTGTGTGTGTGTGTGTGTGTGTGTGTGTGTGTGTGTGTGTGCGTGCGTGCGTGTGTGTGTGTGTATGCGCGTGTGTGCGTGTGTGTGTGTGTGTGTGGCGGGGGGTAATGGAAGGGTGGATGGACGACTGAAAGGGAGGAAGAGTGGAAAGGAGTGAGAGTTTAGTAAAAACGTTTGCAACAAAAATCAACATACTGAGAAGTCACCATCTAAACATCAACATACTGAGAAGTCACCATCTAAACATCAACATACTGAGAAGTCACCATCTAAACATCAACATACTGAGAAGTCATCATCTAAACATCAACATACTGAGAAGTCACCATCTAAACATCAACATACTGAGAAGTCACCATCTAAACATCAACATACTGAGAAGTCACCATCTAAACATCAACATACTGAGAAGTCACCATCTAAACATCAACATACTGAGAAGTCACCATCTAAACATCAACATACTGAGAAGTCATCATCTAAACATCAACATACTGAGAAGTCATCATCTAAACATCAACATACTGAGAAGTCATCATCTAAACATCAACATACTGAGAAGTCATCATCTAAACATCAACATACTGAGAAGTCATCATCTAAACATCAACATACTGAGAAGTCATCATCTAAACATCAACATACTGAGAAGTCATCATCTAAACATCAACATACTGAGAAGTCATCATCTAAACATCAACATACTGAGAAGTCACCATCTAAACATCAACATACTGAGAAGTCACCATCTAAACATCAACATACTGAGAAGTCATCATCTAAACATCAACATACTGAGAAGTCATCATCTAAACATCAACATACTGAGAAGTCACCATCTAAACATCAACATACTGAGAAGTCACCATCTAAACATCAACATACTACCTCTCCATACTGAGAAGTCATCATCTAAACATCAACATACTGAGAAGTCACCATCTAAACATCAACATACTGAGAAGTCATCATCTAAACATCAACATACTGAGAAGTCATCATCTAAACATCAACATACTGAGAAGTCACCATCTAAACATCAACATACTGAGAAGTCACCATCTAAACATCAACATACTACCTCTCCATACTGAGAAGTCATCATCTAAACATCAACATACTGAGAAGTCATCATCTAAACATCAACATACTGAGAAGTCATCATCTAAACATCAACATACTGAGAAGTCATCATCTAAACATCAACATACTGAGAAGTCATCATTTAAACATCAACATACTACCTCTCCATACTGAGAAGTCATCATCTAAACATCAACATACTGAGAAGTCACCATCTAAACATCAACATACTGAGAAGTCATCATCTAATGCCCAGTTGGGTTGTCCCCCGCCATTGGATCATTTTGGTACAGCCCATCCCCCTATTCTGATTATCAGCTGTTGTTGTCAAACACACGTGGGTCTGGAAACGATTCTCTTTCCTTAATACTGTGCAGTGAATTCCCACTAGATGAAAAGCCTAAATGAGTATGACATTACATTACATTTAAGTCATTTAGCAGACGCTCTTATCCAGAGCGACTTACAAATTGGTGCATTCACCTTATGACATCCTGGCATTTAATGCATACACAATTATAGAAATGACACTTTCTATAAAACGTTCTATTTGTGAACTCTACTATTTAACACAGCATTTCTTCAGTAATAAAGTTACCCCTGTCTTCTTCCTACCTTCCCTATGTGTGTGTGTGTGTGTGTGTGTGTGTGTGTGTGTGTGTGTGTGTGTGTGTGTGTGTGTGTGTGTGTGTGTGTGTGTGTGTGTGTGTGTGTGTGTGTGTGTGTGTGTGTGTGTGTGTGTGTGTGTGTGTGTGTGTCTCTCCAGGTAAGGCCAATGTGAATGTACAGTGGGATGATGGCTCAGAGCAGACTGCCCCTGCTGTGCCTGTTCGCGTCGTCTTCGTCTTGGTGGTCCATGGCAGAGCGTCTCGGCAGTTCCAACGCCTGTTCAAGGCCATCTACCACACCTCACACTACTACTATATACATGTAGACCAGGTAAGGTCATCTACCACACCTCACACTACTACTATATACATGTAGACTACTACAGACCATCTACCATACCTCACACTACTATTATATACATGTAGACCAGGTAAGGTCATCTACCATACCTCACACTACTGTTATATACATGTAGACCAGGTAAGGTCATCTACCACACCTCACACTACTACTATATACATGTAGACCAGGTAAGGTCATCTACCACACCTCACACTACTATTATATACATGTAGACCAGGTAAGGTCATCTACCACACCTCACACTACTACTATATACATGTAGACCAGGTAAGGTCATCTACCACACCTCACACTACTACTATATACATGTAGACCAGGTAAGGCCATCTACCACACCTCACACTACTACTATATACATGTAGACCAGGTAAGGCCATCTACCACACCTCACACTACTACTATATACATGTAGACCAGGTAAGGTCATCTACCACACCTCACACTACTACTATATACATGTAAACCAGGTAAGGTCATCTACCACACCTCACACTACTACTATATACATGTAGACCAGGTAAGGTCATCTACCATACCTCACACTACTATTATATGCATGTAGACTACTACAGACCATCTGCCATACCTCACACTACTACTATATACATGTAGACCAGGTAAGGTCATCTACCATACCTCACACTACTATTATATACATGTAGACTACTACAGACCATCTACCATACCTCACACTACTATTATATACATGTAGACTACTACAGACCATATACCATACCTCACACTACTACTATATACATGTAGACCAGGTAAGGTCCTCTACCACACCTCACACTACTACTATATACATGTAGACCAGGTAAGGCCATCTACCACACCTCACACTACTATTATATACATGCAGACTACTACAGACCATCTACCACACCTCACACTACTATTATATACATGCAGACTACTACAGACCATCTGCCACACCTCACACTACTATTATATACATGTAGACTACTACAGACCATCTACCATACCTCACACTACTACTATATACATGTAGACTACTACAGACCATCTACCCCACCTCACACTACTATTATATACATGTAGACCAGGTAAGGTCATCTACCACACCTCACACTACTATTATATACATGTAGACTACTACAGACCATCTACCACACCTCACACTACTATTATATACATGTAGACCAGGTAAGGTCATCTACCACACCTCACACTACTACTATATACATGTAGACTACTACAGACCATCTGCCATACCTCATACTACTATTATATACATGTAGACTACTACAGACCATCTACCACACCTCACACTACTATTTTATACATGTAGACTGCTACAGACCATCTACCACACCTCACACTACTATTATATACATGTAGACCAGGTCAGGTCATCTACCATA
Organism: Salvelinus fontinalis; assembly: GCF_029448725.1. NCBI lineage: Eukaryota > Metazoa > Chordata > Actinopteri > Salmoniformes > Salmonidae > Salvelinus > Salvelinus fontinalis. The sequence goes on from NC_074666.1 coordinate 100,881,567, forward strand.
CCTCATACTACTATTATATACATGTAGACTACTACAGACCATCTACCACACCTCACACTACTATTTTATACATGTAGACTGCTACAGACCATCTACCACACCTCACACTACTATTATATACATGTAGACCAGGTCAGGTCATCTACCATACCTCATACTACTATTATATACATGTAGACTACTACAGACCATCTACCACACCTCACACTACTATTATATACATGTAGACTACTACAGACCATCTACCACACCTCACACTACTATTATATACATGTAGACCAGGTCAGGTCATCTACCATACCTCACACTACTGTTATATACATGTAGACTACTACAGACCATCTGCCATACCTCACACTACTATTATATACATGTAGACTACTACAGACCATCTACCATACCTCACACTACTATTATATACATGTAGACTACTACAGACCATCTGCCATACCTCACACTACTATTATATACATGTAGACTACTACAGACCATCTACCACACCTCACACTACTATTATATACATGTAGACTACTACAGACCATCTACCACACCTCACACTACTATTATATACATGTAGACTACTACAGACCATCTACCACACCTCACACTACTATTATATACATGTAGACCAGGTAAGGTCATCTACCACACCTCACACTACTATTATATACATGTAGACTACTACAGACCATCTACCACACCTCACACTACTATTATATACATGTAGACTACTACAGACCATCTGCCACACCTCACACTACTATTATATACAGTGCATTCGTAAAGTTTTCAGACACCCTCACTTTTTACACATTGATTATTCTAATATTGATTGCATTAATTGTTTTCCTCATCGATCTACATACAATACTCCATAATGACAAGCAAAAACAGGTTTTAAGAAATTTTTGTACATTTATTTTAAAAAGTCTTAAGACCCTTTGCTATGAGACTAGACATTGAGCTCAGGTGCATCCTGTTTCCATTGATCATCCTTGAGATGTTTCTACAACTTGATTGGAGTCCAGCTGTGGTAAATTCAATTGATTGGACATGATTTGGAAAGGCACACACACCTGTCTATATAAGGTCCCACAGTGGCCAGTGCATGTCAGAACACAGTGGCCTCCATCATTCTTAAATGGATGTAAGGGCTGTTGTCCTCCTCTTCCTCGGGCGAGGAGAGGAGAGAAGGATCAGTGGACCAATACGCAGCATTAGGGAAATAAGCCATCTCTTTATTTTAAACGACGGCAACACGAAAACAAAACACTTACAAAATTACAAAACAAGAAAACGACGTAGACGAAAACCTGAACATGAACTTACATAACTAACGTAAAACTCACGGACAGGAACAGACTACATCAAAACGAAACGAACAGCCAAACAGTCCCATATGGTATAGACATGAACGAAACAGGAGACAATCACCCACCAACAAACAGTGAGAACACCCTACCTAAATATGACTCTCAATTAGAGGAAAACGCAAAACACCTGCCTCTAATTAAGAGCCATACCAGGCAACCCAAAACCAACATAGAAACAGAAAACATAGACTGCCCACCCAAAACTCACGCCCTGACCATATACACATACAAAAACAACATAAAACAGGTCAGGAACGTTACAATGGAAGAAGTTTGGGGCAGCGGTCTAAGGCACTGCATCTCAGTGCTCGAGGCGTCACCCTGGACACCCTGGTTCAAATCCAGGCTGTATCACAACCGGGCGTGATTGGGAGCCCAAAAGGGCGGCGCACAATTGGCCCAGCATCGTCTGGGTTTGGCTGGTGTAGGCCGTCATTGTAAATAAGAATTTGTTCTTAACTGACTTGCCTAGTTAAATAAAGGTTAAATAAAATAAAAATAAAAAATTCCTAGAGCTGGCTGCCTGGCCAAACTGAGCAATCGGGGGAGAAGGGCCTTGGTCAGGAAGGTGACCAAGAACCCAATGGTCGCTCTGACAGAGCTCCAGAGTTCCTCTGTGGAGATGAGAGAACCTTCCAGAAGGACAACCATCTCTGCAGCACTCCACCAATCAGGCCTTTATGGTAGAGTGGCCAGACGGAAGCCACTCCTCAGTACAAGGCACATGACAGCCCGCTTGGAGTTTGCCAAAAAGCACCTAAAGGACTCTGAGATCATGAGAAACAAGATTATCTGGTCTGATGGAACCAAGATCGAACTCTTTGGCCTGAATGCCAGGCGTCATGTCTGGACATTCACCTCTGAATGTCCTTGAGTGGCCCAGCCAGAACCCAGACATTCACCTCTGACTGTCCTTGAGTGGCCCAGCCAGAACCCAGACATTCACCTCTGAATGTCCTTGAGTGGCCCAGCCAGAACCCAGACATTCACCTCTGAATGTCCTTGAGTGGCCCAGCCAGAACCCAGATATTCACCTCTGAATGTCCTTGAGTGGCTCAGCCAGAACCCAGACATGAACCCGATCGACCATCTCTGGAGAGACCTGAAAATAGCTGTGCAGCGATGATCCCCATCCAACCTGACAGAGCTTGAGAGGATTTGCAGAGAAAAATGGGAGAAACTCCCCAAATACAGGTGTGCCAAGCTTGTAGCGTCATACCCAAGAAGACTCAAGGTTGTAGTCGCTGCCAAAGGTGCTTCAACAAAGTACTGAGTAAAGGGTCTGAATACTTGTGTAAATGTGATATTTCCTGTTTTTGCTTTGTCATTATGAGTTATTGTGTGTAGGTTGATGAGGGGGGAAACAAAACAATTTAATCCATTTTAGAATAAGGCTGTAACGTAACAATATGTGGAAAAAGTCAAGGGGTCTGAATACTTTCCGAATGCACTGTACGTGTAGACCAGGTAAACCTGTAGACCAGGTAAACCTGCAGACCAGGTAAACCTGCAGACCAGGTAAACCTGTAGACCAGGTAAACCTGCAGACCAGGTAAACCTGTAGACCAGGTAAACTTGTAGACCAGGTAAACCTGTAGACCAGGTAAACCTGTAGACCAGGTCAACCTGTAGACCAGGTCAACCTGTAGACCAGGCAAACATGTAGACCAGGTCAACCTGCAGACCAGGTCAACCTGTAGACCAGGTCAACCTGTAGACCAGGTAAACATGCAGACCAGGTCAACCTGTAGACCAGGTCAACCTGTAGACCAGGTAAACATGCAGACCAGGTAAACCTGTAGACCAGGTCAACCTGTAGACCAGGTCAACCTGTAGACCAGGTAAACATGCAGACCAGGTCAACCTGTAGACCAGGTCAACCTGTAGACCAGGTAAACATGCAGACCAGGTCAACCTGCAAACCAGGTCAACCTGCAGACCAGGTCAACCTGTAGACCAGGTCAACCTGTAGACCAGGTAAACATGCAGACCAGGTCAACCTGCAAACCAGGTCAACCTGTAGACCAGGTAAACATGCAGACCAGGTAAACATGTAGACCAGGTCAACCTGCAGACCAGGTCAACCTGTAGACCAGGTAAACATGCAAACCAGGTAAACATGTAGACCAGGTCAACCTGCAAACCAGGTCAACCTGTAGACCAGGTAAACATGCAAACCAGGTAAACATGTAGACCAGGTCAACCTGCAGACCAGGTCAACCTGTAGACCAGGTCAACCTGCAGACCAGGTCAACCTGCAAACCAGGTAAACATGCAGACCAGGTCAACCTGTAGACCTCTATTAATTTACCCAATACCTTTCTTCCCTTCCCCCAGCGTTCCAACTACCTCCACAGACAGGTGGGGGCTCTAGCGAGCCAGTATTCCAACGTCCGTGTTACTTCCTGGAGGATGTCCACCATTTGGGGCGGGGCGAGCTTGCTCACCATGTACCTGCGTAGCATGGACGACCTTCTCAAGATGGCCGACTGGAATTGGGACTTCTTCATCAACCTCAGTGCAGCCGACTACCCTATCAGGTGGGCATGGAGGGCTCTGGTCAAAAGTAGTGTGTTATATAGGGAAAAGGGTTCATAGGTCTCCAGTCTAAAGTAGTGCACAATATAGGGAATAGGGCCCTATAAGCCTCTGGTCAAAAGTAGTGTGCTATATAGGGAATAGGGCTCATAGGTCTCCAGTCTAAAGTAGTGCACTATATAGGGAATAGGGCCCACAAACACACACACACAGAATTCCACATAATGGCGGAAGTTGGTCTGACAGAAGGTCCTGAGTCACTAAGTTCTCTCTACTTTCAACTGGATCTCTTATTGAAGTGAACCAATCCCATGAGCCCCGCGGCCCACTGGACAAAATCCATTCCACGTCAATACCCAGTGATGACATCAGAGTTGACACGGATCCCAGCGTGCTGCGTTTGTGTGTGTGATCGATGAGAGCGACGCACACACACCACACACACACACTTCTCATAATATCTGTGTGTGTGTGTGTGTGTGTGTGTGTGTGTGTGTGTGTGTGTGTGTGTGTGTGTGTGTGTGTGTGTGTGTGTGTGTGTGTGTGTGTGTGTGTGTGTGTGTGTGTGTGTGTGTGTCTGTATGTGTGAATATGTGTATATGTATGTATATGTATGTATGTATGTATGTATGTATGTATGTATGTATGTATGTATGTATGTATGTGATCCTAAACATCACTAGACTGAAGGGCACAGCAGCTAGCAGAGACAGAGGGGACAGACTGGGATGGAGGGAGGAGGAGAGACTAGGGAAAGGGAGGAGGGGAGGAAGGAAAGGGAGGAGGGGAGGAAGGAAAGGGAGGAGGGAAGGAGGGAAAGGGAGGAGGGGAGGAGGAAAGGAGGGAAAGGGAGGAGGGGAGGAGGGAAAGGGAGAAGGGAAAGGGAGGAGGAAAAGGGAGGAGGGGAGGAGGGAAAGGGAGGAGGGGAGGAGGGAAAGGGAGGAGGGGAGGAAGGAAAGGGAGGAGGGGAGGAAGGAAAGGGAGGAGAGGAGGAAGGAAAGGGAGGAGAAGGAGGAGAGGAGGAGGGAAAGGGAGGAGGGGAGGAGGAAAAGGGAGGAGGAGAGGAGGAAAAGGGAGGAGAAGAGGAGGAAAAGGGAGTAGGGAAAGGGAGGAGGGGAGGAGGAAAAGGGAGGAGGGGAGGAGGGAAAGGGAGGAGGGGAGGAGGAAAAGTGAGGAGGGGAGAAGGGAAAGGGAGGACACACACATTCAAACATACAGACACACACACACACAAACACACACACACAAACACACACACACACAGAGGTTTGGATGCAGTGACATTGTGGCTTCACCTCTACTGCTTTTCAGCATAGGAAAATCCAATAGGACAGATGGCTGTGTGTGTTCATCTGTCTGTCCATTCTTCAATTGGAGTTTCTCTCTCTCTCTCTCTCTCTCTCTCTCTCTCTCTCTCTCTCTCTCTCCTCTCTCTGTCTCTGTCTCTCTCTCCTCTCTCTCTCTCTCTCTCTCTCCCCTCTCTCTCTCTCTCTCTCTCTCTCCTCTCTTTCCCTCTCTCTCTCTCTCTCTCTCTCTCTCTCTCTCTCTCTCTCTCTCTCTCTCTCTCTCTCATACATCTAACTAATTCTGTCTGCGTCAACTTCAGATTCACATCTGGTGTGTGTGCGCATGTGCGTGTGTGCACATGTGCGTGTGTAACCTTATCCTTATTTCCTGTCTCTGCCTAGCGTGTTAGCATTGTGTGCAAGCCTTGATAAGGCACTGTAATACTTCTCTAATGTGAGTGTTAATTAGCAAGCTAATTAAAGAGGTATTAGGAAAGTGTAATTGCTTTGAGAGTTTGGGACTCATGTTCTGTTCAGATGGGAGTAGAGTATTGAGTGCTGTTAGGCGTGTGTTTTGGGGGTAGTTGGGGTGGGGATGGGGGATGGGGGCTGTTGGGTGTGTGTGTGTGTGTGTGTGTGTGTGTGTGTGTGTGTGTGTGTGTGTGTGTGTGTGTGTGTGTGTGTGTGTGTGTGTGTGTGTGTGTGTGTGTGTGTGTGTGTGTTAGGGGCTGGGACAATACCAGAATCGCAACCAAAAAAATCCACGGCAAAAATGAGAACACGAAGCAGGCCAAACTCTTTGGTCCTTGTATATAAACTATAGTGTGGTATGACTTAGAAAATAAATAAATGTGACTCTATTTTCCATCAATAAGTCAATATAATCTCAGCGACTGCTTAAGCAATAAACCAAACAACATTATATCCTTATGAGAATCCCCCACCCCCCACTAATAACTAGTGATTATAATATTTGCCAGGGGGCCTCGCGAGTGGCGCAGCGGTCTAAGGCACTCCATCGCAGTACTTGAGGCGTCACTACAGACCCGGGTTCGATCCCAGGCTGTGTCACAGCCGGCCGTGACCGGGAGACTCATGAGGCGGCGCTCAATTGGCCCACCATCGTCCGGGTTAGGGGAGGGTTTCGCTGGGATTTCCCTTTCCCATCTCGCTCTAGCGACTCCTTGTGGTTGGCCGGGTGCCTGCAAGCTGACTTCAGTCACCAGCTGGACAGTATTTCCTCTGTCACATTGGTGTGGCTGGCTTCTGGGTTAAGCAAGCAGTTTGTCAAGAAGCAGTGCGGCTTGGCAGGGTCACGTTTCGGAGGATGTGTGGCTCTCGACCTTCGCCTCTCCCGAGTCTGTAGGGGAGTTGCAGCGATGGGACAAGACTGTAACTACCAATTGGGTAGAAAAATAAAATATTATTTTCCAGGGCATATTAATTCATTATAAATCTGATTATTTTACATGGGCTGTGGGAAGCTAATCAACTTTCAAATCACTTCAACTTCCAGATTGCCGTCTTGGTTTTGCTTGGCATGAAATAAACAGCCTGTTTTGCATTAATAGCCCAATATAATCTCAGCGACTAATCAAACAATAAACCAAACAACATTGTAGCCGTATTAGAATCCCCCAAAATGCATTTTGTTTAGAAAGGATGACTGGCTGATTGACAACCTAAAAACAGCCCCTAAGCCATGTGCTTTTTCTTTGCGACCAAAATGTGATGTCGTTCTATTTGTAGCTGATATGGGAGTGAATACATTGAAGCAGCGTATCAAACCGGAATAAGGTAGTAGGTTACACCAGATAGTGTAAGAATATTTGCCAGGGCATATTATTTCATTATTAATCTGATTATTTCACATGGGGAAGATGTGGGAAGCTAAAACGTTAGCTTGCTTGCTGTTTTTAGCAAGCTAGCTAGCAAACTGCTAGCGATGTTGCCTACAGCCAACTGGCAAATATGCAGTTGGTTTTCATGTAAATTAGTTAACAGTGGTGTTGATGTTTTAACATGTGATTCTTCTTTGCTTTTACCACAATGGGAAGATAACAACAAGTAAATCCCTGCTATCGCCCCCTTGTGTATGTTGCTATTCGGGGGGTCTAGGAACACATAGACTGGCAAGGGAATCATGTTACAAAAGGTGGACATTGCTCAAATATTCGGACTCCAGCCAAGAGCATGGGCCTAGATAAACCATTTCATACCTACAGTGCCTGGTTAGTGTCCAAGCGGTTGATTTGGAATTTTGGCCTGTGTGTGCCCCCTCGTGTTGATTGGATGTGTGACTGATTGACAGCTTTCTGCCCTCCCCAGGACCAATGAACAGCTGGTGGGCTTCCTGACAAAGTACCGGGACATGAATTTCATCAAATCCCACGGCAGAGACAACACACGGTGAGACACATATTCATCTGTGTGTGTGTTCATCTGTGTGTATGTGTGTGTTCATCTGCGTGTGTGTTTGTGTGTGTGTTCATCTGCATGTGTGTTTGTGTGTTCATCTGTGTGCGTGTGTGTGCGTGTGTGTGTGTGTGTGTGTGTGTGTGTGTGTGTGTGTGTGTGTGTGTGAGTTCATCTGCGTGTATGTGTGTGTGTTCATCTGTGTGTGTGTGTGTGTCCTTTCCAGGTTCATCCGTAAGCAGGGTCTGGACCGGCTCTTCTTCGAGTGTGACACACACATGTGGCGCCTAGGCGACCGCAAGATCCCAGAAGGCATTGCGGTGGACGGAGGTTCCGATTGGTTCCTTCTGAACCGCATGTTTGTGGATTACGTCATCAACTCTGAAGATGAGCTGGTCGTCAGCATGAAGCGCTTCTACGCATACACACTGCTGCCTGCCGAGGTAACACACACGCACGCACGCACACACACACACACACACATGCACACACACACACACACACACACATCTGTTGCACACACACACTATGCAATCAGCACAAACTGCACACTACTGACTATCTAACATATTTTTTACCCCCCTCTCCCCCTCTCCCTCTCTCCAGTCGTTCTTCCACACAGTACTAGAGAACAGTGCTCACTGTGAGAGTATGGTGGACAACAACCTGCGTATCACCAACTGGAACAGGAAGCTGGGCTGTAAGTGCCAGTACAAACATATCGTAGACTGGTGCGGCTGCTCCCCCAATGACTTCAAACCTCCTGACCTGCCACGCTTTCAGGTGAGACACACCCGCGTACAACACACACACACACACACACACACACACACACACACACACACACACACACACACACACACACACACACACACACACACACACACACACACACACACACACACACACACACACACACAGGGCTGGAAATCTCAGTACATCTTTCTGCCAAGTGTATGAACCAGACTAGCTTAGCTCTAGCTGGCTAACTTCTATGAACCAGAATAGCTCTAGCTGGCTAACTTCTATGAACCAGACTAACTTAGCTTTAGCTGGCTAACTTCTATGAACCAAAATAGCTTAGCTCTAGCTTGCTAACATCTATGAACCAGAATAGCTTAGCTCTAGCTGGCTAACTTCTATGAACCAGAATAGCTCTAGCTGGCTATCGTCTATGAACCAGAATAGCTTAGCTCTAGCTGGCTAACTTCTATGAACCAGAATAGCTTAGCTCTAGCTGGCTAACTTCTATGAACCAGAATAGCTTTAGCTGGCTAACTTCTATGAACCAAAATAGCTTAGCTCTAGCTGGCTAACTTCTATGTACCAGAGTAGCTTAGCTCTAGCTGGTTAACTTCTATGTACCAGAGTAGCTTAGCTCTAGCTGGTTAACTTCTATGTACCAGAGTAGCTTAGCTCTAGCTGGCTAACTTCTATGTACCAGAGTAGCTTAGCTCTAGCTGGTTAACTTCTATGTACCAGAGTAGCTTAGCTCTAGCTGGCTAACTTCTATGAACCAGAATAGCTTAGCTCTAGCTGGCTAACTTCTATGTACCAGAGTAGCTTAGCTCTAGCTGGTTAACTTCTATGAACCAGAATAGCTTAGCTCTAGCTGGCTAACTTCTATGAACCAGAATAGCTTAGCTCTAGCTGGCTAACTTCTATGAACCAGAATAGCTTAGCTCTAGTTAGCTAATTTATATGAACCAGAATAGCTATGTGACAGCTGGCTATGTCTCACTGTGGCACAGCAAAGGGACAAGAATAGCTTAACGTTCACAACTAAGTGCTCCTGTCTGTACTTATAGCCTGTGGTTACTTTATTCATCTAACAACTGTTCCAGGGCCAGTGGTGGTTGAGTTGCTGATGATATTGATGATGACTTGGCCAGAGGAAACTGATCCTAAATCAGCAGCTCTGGGTCAGTGTGTGTGAGCGATGGTTTCTGTAATGCCTTGTAGCTGGTGGCATGTGATTGTCAGAGTTGTTATTATAATAATGTTGGGGTTGTTGGACTGTAGCGAGGTCTTATGTAGCCCTGACCGAAGGGAAACACACACACACACACACACACACACACACACACACACACACACACACACACACACACACACACACACACACACACAGTGGTTCTAAGGGTTTTCATTCGAATGAGTTTCCTGGACAGTGAGGTCGTCTTTAACCCTGAACCTCCCAGCTGAGTGCAGCTACGCCCCCCACGCCAGACTGTGCCACAGGTTCACGTGCACATAGATTCTCTCTCTCTGTCTCCAGTGTGGTAGTTGATCCTGTATTCTGTTGATTTTATGTCCCGCCTACAGTGTGGGGGTGATAAGCAGTAGTGTGGGCCAATCACCAGTCAGCACCACAGTGATGTTCTATGTAACTGACATTTTTGGTTTCAGTTGATGTGATGAATGGTCCCGGAATAGAACCCAGATTGTTCTGGAGCTAGTCAGTCCTCAAACGTGTATGTTTGTGTATAATAAACATTATGGAAAGAAGGTTTGTTGTGGTCCTTCCACCCATGTCCTCCACATCAGCTGTACAGTGAGTTATTAGTTAGATTCACAGTGCTAGCCAGGCTTAGGTCAACTGGTTTTTAGTAGTGGTTTATTTTTATTATAATTACATGTAGGCCATACTTGGCAGCTAAAAGCTTAAATCCATCCTGACTGAAGGAAGCATTGATGGAGGAAGCTCCCATCCTGTCTGAAGGAAGCATTGATGGAGGAAGCTCCCATCCTGTCTGAAGGAAGCATTGATGGAGGAAGCTCCCATCCTGTCTGAAGGAAGCATTGATGAAGGAAGCTCCTATCCTGACTGAAGGAAGCATTGATGGAGGAAGCTCCCATCCTGTCTGAAGGAAGCATTGATGGAGGAAGCTCCCATCCTGACTGAAGGAAGCATTGTGGGTAGCTGGTAGCCTAGCGGTTCAGATCGTTGGGTCAGTAACCGCTGGTTCAAATTCTCGAGCCGACTAAGTGAACAATCTGTCGATGTGCCCTTGAGCAAGGCATTTAACCCTAATGGCTCCTGTAAGTCGCTCTGGATAAGAGTGTCTGCTAAATGAGTAAAGGGAATAGATCATCTAGTTGTTTATCTGGTATAGATCATCTAGTTGTTTATATGGTATATTATTCTGACATTTCACATTCTTAAAATAAAGTGGTGATCCTAACTGACATAAAGCAGGGAATTTTTACTAGGATTAAATGTCGGGGATTGTGAAAAACTGAGTTTAAATGCATTTGGCTAAGGGGTATGTAAACTTCCGACTTCAACTGTATGTATCTATGGCAGATACGCCCTAGACATTGTGATCTCATAAACCCGTGACCATCTGCACCCCCCACATCAGACAGTACCACATACACATAGATAAACATATACTCTCTTCCTCCTCCACCCTCTCTCCCCTTTCACCCTTACCATCCCTCTGCCCCTCTTTCCCCTTCTCTCTCTCCCCCATCTATCTCTTTCCTTCTTGCTCTCTCCCTCTCTCTCCTTCCCCCACAGCAAACGTCCAGGCCTACGTTTTTCGCCCGTAAATTTGAGGCTACTGTGAACCAGGAGATTGTTACCCAGCTGGACAGCTTCCTGTTTGGCCCTTATCCACAGGTGGGTGGAACACACAGAGTACACACAACATACACACACATAAACAACATACAAACAACGTACACACCGTACATACACACAAATAATGTACACACACACATCGTACACACACACATACAACGTACACACACACACACACACACACACACACACACACACACACACACACACACACACACACACACACACACACACACACACACACACACACTCTCTCTCTCCTCCAGGAGACCCCAGGGTTCTACTATAACACTGATTCCTCTCCTCCAGGAGATCCCAGGGTTCTACTATAACACCGATTCCTCTCCTCCAGGAGACCCCAGGGTTCTACTATAATACTGATTCCTCTCCAGGAGACCCCAGGGTTCTACTATAACACTGATTCCTCTCCAGGAGACCCCAGGGTTCTACTATAACACTGATTCCTCTCCTCCAGGAGACCCCAGGGTTCTACTATAACACTGATTCCTCTCCTACAGGAGTCTCCAGGGTTCTACTATAACACTGATTCCTCTCCTCCAGGAGACCCCAGGGTTCTACTATAACACTGATTCCTCTCCTCCAGGAGACCCTAGGGTTCTACTATAACACTGCTCCCTCTCCTCCAGGAGACCCCAGGGTTCTACTATAACACTGCTCCCTCTCCTCCAGGAGACCCCAGGGTTCTACTATAACACTGATTCCTCTCCAGGAGACCCCAGGGTTCTACTATAACACTGATTCCTTTCCTCCAGGAGACCCCAGGGTTCTACTATAACACTGCTCCCTCTCCTCCAGGAGACCCCAGGGTTCTACTATAATACTGATTCCTCTCCTCCAGGAGACCCCAGGGTTCTACTATAACACTGATTCCTCTCCAGGAGACCCCAGGGTTCTACTATAATACTGATTCCTCTCCTCCAGGAGACCCCAGGGTTCTACTATAACACTGCTCCCTCTCCTCCAGGAGACCCCAGGGTTCTACTATAACACTGATTCCTCTACTCTAGGAGACCCCAGGGTTCTACTATAACACTGCTCCCTCTCCTCCAGGAGACCCCAGGGTTCTACTATAACACTGCTCCCTCTCCTCCAGGAGACCCCAGGGTTCTACTATAACACTGATTCCTCTCCTCCAGGAGACCCCAGGGTTCTACTATAACACTGCTTCCTCTCCAGGAGACCCCAGGGTTCTACTATAACACTGATTCCTCTCCAGGAGACCCCAGGGTTCTACTATAACACTGATTCCTCTCCAGGAGACCCCAGGGTTCTACTATAACACTGATTCCTCTCCTCCAGGAGACCCCAGGGCTCCAGTCGTACTGGGAGAATGTGTACGATGAGACGGACAGCGTAGCCAGCCTATCAGACAGCCAGCTCACTCACTACCACGCCTTCACACGCATGGGCCTATCACGGGCCGCCACGTCACTGCAGGGCCACCCTGACAACAACAGCTGCAGGTCAGTCCGGAAGGTGTGGATGTGTCATGTGTGTTAGTAACTGAATTCCAAACCAACCCCTAACACCCCCTAGGGGCTAGGGGTTGATTCTGGACAGGGCCTAGGGTTTAGGGGCTAGGGGTTGATTCTGGACAGGGCCTAGGGTGTAGGGGCTAGGGGTTGATTCTGAACAGGGCCTAGGGTTTAGGGGCTAGGGGTTGATTCTGGATAGGGCCTAGGGTTTAGGGGCTAGGGGTTGATTCTGGATAGGGCCTAGGGTGTAGGGGCTAGGGGAGTGATTCACAAACTGTTGGGCGTCCCCGAGGGGTCGGCAGGGGGGCGCAGAGTTAAATAAACTAAAACTTGCCACCCTCATAAAGGTGCAGAATCTTCTGACCACAGAGGTTAAATAGACACTTGTTTCTCCATCATCAACATGTTTTTATGTGTGGTGTTTGACCACCTCTGCAAGCTCTGCTCTGACACTTCAGTCCTCCAGCTACTCAGAGGAGACCAGATCTCATCATTACCAGGCTAGGAGCTAGGTTTTATCTAGCAGAGGAGACCAGATCTCATCATTACCAGGCTAGGAGCTAGGTTTTATCTAGCGGAGGAAACCAGATGTCATCATTACCAGGCTAGGAGCTAGGTTTTATCTAGCGGAGGAAACCAGATGTCATCATTACCAGGCTAGGAGCTAGGTTTTATCTAGCAGAGGAGACCAGATCTCATCATTACCAGGCTAGGAGCTAGGTTTTATCTAGCAGAGGAGACCAGATCTCATCATTACCAGGCTAGGAGCTAGGTTTTATCTAGCAGAGGAAACCAGATCTCATCATTACCAGGCTAGGAGCTAGGTTTTATCTAGCAGAGGAGACCAGATCTCATCATTACCAGGCTAGGAGCTAGGTTTTATCTAGCAGAGGAGACCAGATCTCATCATTACCAGGCTAGGAGCTAGGTTTTATCTAGCGGAGGAGACCAGATGTCATCATTACCAGGCTAGGAGCTAGGTTTTATCTAGCGGAGGAAACCAGATCTCATCATTACCAGGCTAGGAGCTAGGTTTTATCTAGCGGAGGAGACCAGATCTCATCATTACCAGGCTAGGAGCTAGGTTTTATCTAGCAGAGGAGACCAGATCTCATCATTACCAGGCTAGGAGCTAGGTTTTATCTAGCGGAGGAGACCAGATCTCATCATTACCAGGCTAGGAGCTAGGTTTTATCTAGCAGAGGAAACCAGATCTCATCATTACCAGGCTAGGAGCTAGGTTTTATCTAGCAGAGGAGACCAGATCTCATCATTACCAGGCTAGGAGCTAGGTTTTATCTAGCAGAGGAGACCAGATCTCATCATTACCAGGCTAGGAGCTAGGTTTTATCTAGCAGAGGAGACCAGATCTCATCATTACCAGGCTAGGAGCTAGGTTTTATCTAGCAGAGGAGACCAGATCTCATCATTACCAGGCTAGGAGCTAGGTTTTAACTAGCAGAGTCAGTCTGTCTGCCTTCCTTTCTGTCTGTCTATCTGACTGTCTGCCTTCCTGTCTGTGTGTCTGACTGTCTGGCTTTCAATCTGTCTGACTGTCTGGCTTTCAATCTGTCTGTCTGCCTTTCTGCTGTTTGTGTGTCTATCTGCCTGTGTTTCTGTCTTTGTATCTATCTGTCTGTCCTTGCATCTGTCTGTGTCTTCCTTTCTGTCTGTCTGCCTTTCTGTCTGTCTGTCTGTCTGTCTGTATAGGTGCGTGTGTTTGTGTGCATGTGTGGGTATGTTGCAAGAGGTCCAAATCAAATATTGAGAATAACTTGTTACATTTAGACAAACAGGCCTCAGTCTCTCAGACTGGCTTTTTCCAGTCATGTAAGTCGGGGGGAGAGGACGGTGTGTGTGTGTGTGTGTGTGTGTGTGTGTGTGTGTGTGTGTGTGTGTGTGTGTGTGTGTGTGTGTGTGTGTGTGTGTGTGTGTGTGTGTGTGTGTGTGTGTGTGTGTGTGTGTGTGTGTGTGTGTGTGTGTGTGTGTGTGTGTGCAGGTTATGGGTGGAGTGTGTACACAAGCACAAGGAGACACTTGTTGCTGGTTGGGTGTGTATCAGAAGTGGGGGGACAAGGTGTGTGTGTGTGTGTGGGGGGGTTGAGAGTAGAGGGATCTCTCTGTTCCTCACCAGCTCCTGTGACTTAAGCCCAGTTCGTTCTGACGTGGGTTTGAGTACCATGGAGTGGGTATGACTGTGTCTGTGGACATTTGAAATCAAATCAAACTTTATTTGTCACATGCGCAGAATACAACAAGTGTCGACCTTACCGTGAAATGACAGTGCAGTTAATGAAGAGTTAAGAAGATATTTACCAAGTAGACTAAAATAAAAAGTAATAATAAAAAGTAACACAATAAAAATAACGAGGCTATATAGAGGGGTCACCGGTACCGAGTCAGTGTGGAGGCTATATACAGGGGTCACCGGTACCGAGTCAGTGTGGAGGCTATATACAGGGGTCACCGGTACCGAGTCAGTGTGGAGGTTATATACAGGGGGCACCGGTACCGAGTCAGTGTGGAGGCTATATACAGGGGTCACCGGTACCGAGTCAGTGTGGAGGTTATATACAGGGGGCACCGGTACCGAGTCAGTGTGGAGGTTATATACAGGGGGCACCGGTACCGAGTCAGTGTGGAGGTTATACACAGGGGGCACCGGTACCGAGTCAGTGTGGAGGTTATATACAGGGGGTACCGAGTCAGTGTGGAGGTTATACACAGGGGGCACCGGTACCGAGTCAGTGTGGAGGTTATATACAGGGGGCACCGGTACCGAGTCAGTGTGGAGGTTATATACAGGGGTCACCGGTACCGAGTCAGTGTGGAGGTCATATACAGGGGCACCGGTACCGAGTCAGTGTGGAGGTTATATACAGGAGGTACCGGTACCGAGTCAGTGTGGAGGTTATATACAGGGGGCACCGGTACCGAGTCAGTGTGGAGGTTATATACAGGGGGCACCGGTACCGAGTCAGTGTGGAGGTTAAATACAGGGGGCACCGGTACAGAGTCAGTGTGGAGGTTATATACAGGGGGCACCGGTACCGAGTCAGTGTGGAGGTTATATACAGGGGGCACCGGTACCGAGTCAGTGTGGAGGTTATATACAGGGGGCACCGGTACCGAGTCAGTGTGGAGGTTATATACAGGGGGCACCGGTACCGAGTCAGTGTGGAGGTTATATACAGGGGTCACCGGTACCGAGTCAGTGTGGAGGTTATATACAGGGGTCACCGGTACCGAGTCAGTGTGGAGGTTATATACAGGGGGCACCGGTACCGAGTCAGTGTGGAGGTTATATACAGGGGGCACCGGTACCGAGTCAATGTGGAGGCTATATACAGGGGGCACCGGTACCGAGTCAGTGTGGAGGCTATATACAGGGGGCACCGGTACCGAGTCAGTGTGGAGGCTATATACAGGGGGTACCGGTACCGAGTCAGTGTGGAGGTTATATACAGGGGGCACCGGTACCGAGTCAATGTGGAGGTTATATACAGGGGGCACCGGTACCGAGTCAGTGTGGAGGCTATATACAGGGGGCACCGGTACCGAGTCAGTGTGGAGGCTATATACAGGGGGTACCGGTACCGAGTCAGTGTGGAGGTTATATACAGGGGGCACCGGTACCGAGTCAATGTGGAGGTTATATACAGGGGGCACCGGTACCGAGTCAGTGTGGAGGTTATATACAGGGGGCACCGGTACCGAGTCAGTGTGGAGGTTATATACAGGGGGCACCGGTACCGAGTCAGTGTGGAGGTTATATACAGGGGGCACCGGTACCGAGTCAGTGTGGAGGTTATATACAGGGGGTACCGGTACCGAGTCAGTGTGGAGGTTATATACAGGGGTACCAGTACAATGTGGAGGCTATATACAGGGGGTACCGGTACCGAGTCAGTGTGGAGGTTATATCCAGGGGGTACCGGTACCGAGTCAGTGTGGAGGTTATATACAGGGGGCACCGGTACAGAGTCAATGTGGAGGTTATATACAGGGGGCACCGGTACCGAGTCAGTGTGGAGGTTATATACAGGGGGCACCGGTACCGAGTCAGTGTGCAGGGGTACAGGTTAGTTGAGGTAATTTGTACATGTAGGTGGGAGTGAAGTGACATCTGGGTGGATGTCTGTGTACATCTGGGTGGATGTCTGTGTACATCTGGGTGGATGTCTGTGTACATCTGGGTGGATGTCTGTGTACATCTGGGTGGATGTCTGCGGACATTTGGGTGTGTATTTGTGTGTAACTGTACTGTGTATGTGTATATTTGGTGTTTCCCAGGTATATCTCCAGGGGACACCCGGTGTCTGTCCATTTGTACTTCCTGTCAGACGTGTTCCAAGGCTACCTGGTTCGTCAAAATGCTAGTAACCTAGCAACCAGCCAGCTAGAGACCCTAGAGACTTGGGTCTCCCATAGCAACCACTTCACCCTGGCCCCGACCACCAACACACTCAACAGACTACAGTTTGCAGAGGTGAGACACGCCCGCACGCACACACATTTTAAATGTAACCTTCTGCAAACACCTGCAGCCTCTAGTATCCCTGATCCCTGGTACCTGGGAGAGAGAGAGGGAGATGGGGGTTCTGTCCCTGCTGAAACAGGCTCTGGTACCTGGGAGAGAGAGAGATGGGGGTTTCTGTCCCTGCTGAAACAGGTTCTGGTACCTGGGAGAGAGAGAGAGATGGTGGTTCTGTCCCTGCTGAAACAGGCTCTGGTACCTGGGAGAGAGAGAGATGGGGGTTCTGTCCCTGCTGAAACAGGTTCTGGTACCTGGGAGAGAGAGAGATGGGGGTTTCTGTCCCTGCTGAAACAGGCTCTGGTACCTGGGAGAGAGAGAGAGAGATGGGGGTCCTGTCCCTGCTGAAACAGGCTCTGGTACCTGAGAGAGAGAGAGAGAGAGAGATGGGGGTTCTGTCCCTGCTGAAACAGACTCTGGTACCTGGGAGAGAGAGAGAGAGAGAGATGGTGGTTCTGTCCCTGCTGAAACAGACTCTGGTACCTGAGAGAGAGATGGTGGTTCTGTCCCTGCTGAAACAGACTCTGGTACCTTGGAGAGAGAGAGAGATGGTGGTTCTGTCCCTGCTGAAACAGGCTCTGGTACCTGGGAGAGAGAGAGAGAGATGGGGGTCCTGTCCCTGCTGAAACAGGCTCTGGTACCTGGGAGAGAGAGAGAGATGGTGGTTCTGTCCCTGCTGAAACAGGCTCTGGTACCTGGGAGAGAGAGAGATGGGGGTTCTGTCCCTGCTGAAACAGGTTCTGGTACCTGGGAGAGAGAGAGATGGGGGTTTCTGTCCCTGCTGAAACAGGCTCTGGTACCTGGGAGAGAGAGAGATGGGGGTTCTGTCCCTGCTGAAACAGGTTCTGGTACCTGGGAGAGAGAGAGAGATGGGGGTTCTGTCCCTGCTGAAACAGACTCTGGTACCTGGGAGAGAGAGAGATGGTGGTTCTGTCCCTGCTGAAACAGGTTCTGGTACCTGGGAGAGAGAGAGAGATGGGGGTTCTGTCCCTGCTGAAACAGACTCTGGTACCTGAGAGAGAGATGGGGGTTCTGTCCCTGCTGAAACAGACTCTGGTACCTGAGAGAGAGATGGTGGTTCTGTCCCTGCTTAAACAGGCTCTGGTACCTGGGAGAGAGAGAGAGAGATGGGGGTTCTGTCCCTGCTGAAACAGACTCTGGTACCTGAGAGAGAGAGAGATGGTGGTTCTGTCCCTGTTGAAACAGGCTCTGGTACCTTGGAGAGAGAGAGAGATGGTGGTTCTGTCCCTGATGAAACAGGCTCTGGTACCTGAGAGAGAGAGAGAGAGAGAGAGAGAGAGAGAGAGAGAGAGAGAGAGAGAGAGAGAGAGAGAGAGAGAGAGAGAGAGAGAGAGAGAGAGAGGGATGGGGGTTCTGTCCCTGCTGAAACAGGCTCTGGTACCTGAGAGAGAGAGAGAGAGAGAGAGAGAGAGAGAGAGAGAGAGAGAGAGAGAGAGAGAGAGAGAGAGAGAGAGAGAGAGAGAGAGAGAGAGAGAGAGAGAGAGGGAGGGATGGGGGTTCTGTCCCTGATGAAACAGGCTCTGGTACCTGAGAGAGAGAGAGAGAGAGAGAGAGAGAGAGAGAGAGAGAGAGAGAGAGAGAGAGAGAGAGAGAGAGAGAGAGAGAGAGAGAGAGAGAGAGAGGGAGGGATGGGGGTTCTGTCCCTGCTGAAACAGGTTCTGGGTCACTATTTGTTAAGTGTCTTTATTGTCAGGTTGCTGCAGGTTGCTGCTGCCCCCTGGGGATGACATGTGGTACTGGATGTGTCCTGTCACGCTGTAGCTGGAACACTAATTGATTTACCATTTGTTAATTAACAGGGAAGTCATTAAAACGATCATGTAGTGCACAGGCTGCCATTCAGGGGACTTAGTTTCCACCTGGTTAGCCTGCTGGAAATCCTTCACATGTCTCTCTCTCTATCTACAGTATCTCTGTTTTCATTCAAATCAATCCTCTGTTTCTTGATCTCTCTCAATATCTCTGTCTTTCTCTGTCCTCCCTCAGGTGGGTTCAGACTGGGACGCCAAAGAGAGAATCTTCAGGAACTTCGGAAGCCTCCTGGGCCCCACGGAGGAGCCGGTTGCCATGCAACGCTGGGGCCGGGGACAGAACGTCACGGTAACCGTCGTCTGGGTGGACCCCACCAACGTCATAGCCGCCACGTACGACATCCTGGTGGACGGCGGGACAGAGTACACACACTACCGGCCCCCGTTAACCGTGCCATTACGACCCGGCGTGTGGACGCTGCGTGTGTTGCATCACTGGAACCTGCTGGCCTCCACCAGCTTTGTGGTTTCACCTCTGGAGTACCACGACCAGCAGCCTATACGCCAGGGTAAACACACACACACACACACACACACACACACACACACACACATTCACAGCCTATCCTGTAACTCTTACATGGAATTTAAATAATTATCTCCCTCTCACCCCTCCTCTCCCCTGTCTCCTGCCTCCCCTTTCTCCCTTCCTTCCCCCCCTCCTCCCCCTCCCCCCCCTCTCTCCCCCTCTTCCCCCCCCCCCCCCCCTCTCTAGAAGACACAGTGAAGCTCCACAGCGGCCCGGTCCGTAACTCCTACATGGAGCAGAGTTTCCACGGCCTCAACCCCATCCTCAACCTCCCTGTGCACCTGGGACAGGTGGAGGAGGCGGAGTTTAAAGCATCACTGACAGGGGCGGAGCTCCAGAGCTGGGTGGACCATCTCCTGGCAGGGGTGTGGTCTGCAGCGGACGTGTGTTCTCAGGGTCCTAGCTCCTGTCCCGTTATGCAGCGGTGTCGGGAGACGGGATGGAGCGCGCTCAGTCCCGACCCAAAGTCTGATCTGGGCCCCCCCAGAGGGAACGGACGGATTAGGTAGCACCGTCGCCACGGCTACTGCTACAGCCAACCAATGGCTTGGAGGATGAACTGACGGGAAACGTTTTTGTGTGTTGTGCACCACGGCTATCGTGAGATGGTCTGCTGCGTCCTAAATTGCTCATCCATTTCCTATATACTGAGTGGACAAAACATTAAGAACACCTGTTGTATCCATGACTGACCAGGTGAAAGATATGATCCCTTATTGATGTCACTTGTTAAATCCACTTCAATCAGTGTAGATGATGAAGGGGAGAAGACATGTTAAAGAAGGATGTTTAAGCCTTAAGACAATAGAGACATGGATTGTGTATGTGTGTCATTCAGAGGGTGAATGGTAGTAGGTGCCAGACACACCGGTTTATGTAAAGAACTGCAACATTGCTGGGTTTTTCAACACTCAACAGTTTCTGTGTGTATCAAGAATGGTCCTCCACCCAAAGGACATCCAGCCAACTGGACACCACTGTGGGAAGCATTGGAGTCAACATGGGCCAATATCCCTGTGGAACGCTTTCAACACCTTGTAGAGTCAACACCCTGACGAATTGAGGCTGTTCTGAGGGCAATATTAGGAAGGTGTTCTTCATGTTTTGTACGCTCAGTGTACAGTGCACTACCATAGGGCTCTGATCAGAAGTAGTGCACTATATAGGGAACAGGGCTCTATAGGGCTCTGATCAGAAGTAGTGCACTATATAGGGAACAGGGCTCTATAGGGCTCTGATCAGAAGTAGTGCACTATATAGGGAACAGGGCTCTATAGGGCTCTGATCAGAAGTAGTGCACTATATAGGGAACAGGGCTCTATAGGGCTCTGATCAGAAGTAGTGCACTATATAGGGAACAGGGCTCTATAGGGCTCTGATCAGAAGTAGTGCACTATATAGGGAACAGGGCTCTATAGGGCTCTGATCAGAAGTAGTGCACTATATAGGGAACGGGGCTCTATAGGGCTCTGATCAGAAGTAGTGCACTATATAGGGAACAGGGCTCTATAGGGCTCTGATCAGAAGTAGTGCACTATATAGGGAACAAGGTGCCATTTGGGACACAGAGGTGGGAGAAGATTGAATGCATTGGATTACTGTACGAACGTCGTCAACACCAAACATGGCGTAACTCAGGAGCCGGGTAGTAAAGAAGATTAGAAGAAAAGCCGTAGACTGAAACCAAGAAGAAATGAGATAAGGAGCAGAGTCATCCTCTTCAGCATCAGGTGGCGCCACCTGCTGACTGGGAGGCTAAACTGACTCTAGGATTAGTTTAATTTTATTTATTTATTGATTGTTGCGGGTCCCAAAATGGCACCCTTTTCCCTATGTAGTGCACTACTTTAGACCAGAGCCCTAAGGGGAGTAGGGTGCCATTTGGGACAAATACTCACGCCTGGAGAAGAGGATGGAGGGACACGACACCGTCCTCTGAAAGGAGACGGAGGGACACGACACCGTCCTCTGAAAGGAGATGGAGGGACACGACACCGTCCTCTGAAAGGAGATGGAGGGACACGACACCGTCCTCTGAAAGGAGACGGAGGGACACGACACCGTCCTCTGAAAGGAGATGGAGGGACACGACACCGTCCTCTGAAAGGAGACGGAGGGACACGACACCGTCCTCTGAAAGGAGATGGAGGGACACGACACCGTCCTCTGAAAGGAGATGGAGGGACACGACACCGTCCTCTGAAAGGAGATGGAGGGACACGACACCGTCCTCTGAAAGGAGATGGAGGGACACGACACCGTCCTCTGAAAGGAGATGGAGGGACACGACACCGTCCTCTGAAAGGAGACGGAGGGACACGACACCGTCCTCTGAAAGGAGATGGAGGGACACGACACCGTCCTCTGAAAGGAGATGGAGGAACACGACACCGTCCTCTGAAAGGAGATGGAGGGACACGACACCGTCCTCTGAAAGGAGATGGAGGGACACGACACCGTCCTCTGAAAGGAGATGGAGGGACACGACACCGTCCTCTGAAAGGAGATGGAGGGACACGACACCGTCCTCTGAAAGGAGATGGAGGGACACGACACCGTCCTCTGAAAGGAGATGGAGGGACACGACACCGTCCTCTGAAAGGAGATGGAGGGACACGACACCGTCCTCTGAAAGGAGATGGAGGGACACGACACCGTCCTCTGAAAGGAGATGGAGGGACACGACACCATCCTCTGAAAGGAGAAACACGACACCGTCCTCTGAAAGGAGATGGAGGGACACGACACCGTCCTCTGAAAGGAGAAACACGACACCGTCCTCTGAAAGGAGATGGAGGGACACGACACCGTCCTCTGAAAGGAGACGGAGGGACACGACACCGTCCTCTGAAAGGAGACGGAGGGACACGACACCGTCCTCTGAAAGGAGATGGAGGGACACGACACCGTCCTCTGAAAGGAGATGGAGGGACACGACACCGTCCTCTGAAAGGAGATGGAGGGACACGACACCGTCCTCTGAAAGGAGATGGAGGGACACGACACCGTCCTCTGAAAGGAGATGGAGGGACACGACACCGTCCTCTGAAAGGAGAAACACGACACCGTCCTCTGAAAGGAGATGGAGGGACACGACACCGTCCTCTGAAAGGAGATGAGGGACACGACACCGTCCTCTGAAAGGAGACGGAGGGACACGACACCGTCCTCTGAAAGGAGACGGAGGGACACGACACCGTCCTCTGAAAGGAGAAACACAACACCGTCCTCTGAAAGGAGATGGAGGGACACGACACCATCCTCTGAAAGGAGATGGAGGGACACGACACCGTCCTCTGAAAGGAGACGGAGGGACACGACACCGTCCTCTGAAAGGAGATGGAGGAACACGACACCGTCCTCTGAAAGGAGATGGAGGGACACGACACCGTCCTCTGAAAGGAGACGGAGGGACACGACACCGTCCTCTGAAAGGAGATGGAGGGACACGACACCGTCCTCTGAAAGGAGATGGAGGGACACGACACCGTCCTCTGAAAGGAGACGGAGGGACACGACACCGTCCTCTGAAAGGAGACGGAGGGACATGACACCGTCCTCTGAAAGGAGATGGAGGGACACGACACCGTCCTCTGAAAGGAGACGGAGGGACACGACACCGTCCTCTGAAAGGAGACGGAGGGACACGACACCGTCCTCTGAAAGGAGACGGAGGGACACGACACCGTCCTCTGAAAGGAGAAACACAACACCGTCCTCTGAAAGGAGACGGAGGGACACGACACCGTCCTCTGAAAGGAGACGGAGGGACACGACACCGTCCTCTGAAAGGAGATGGAGGGACACGACACCGTCCTCTGAAAGGAGATGGAGGGACACGACACCGTCCTCTGAAAGGAGACGGAGGGACACGACACCGTCCTCTGAAAGGAGGAACACGACACCGTCCTCTGAAAGGAGATGGAGGAACACGACACCGTCCTCTGAAAGGAGATGGAGGGACACGACACCGTCCTCTGAAAGGAGATGGAGGGACACGACACCGTCCTCTGAAAGGAGATGGAGGGACACGACACCGTCCTCTGAAAGGAGATGGAGGGACACGACACCGTCCTCTGAAAGGAGAAACACGACACCGTCCTCTGAAAGGAGATGGAGGGACACGACACCGTCCTCTGAAAGGAGATGGAGGGACACGACACCGTCCTCTGAAAGGAGATGGAGGAACACGACACCGTCCTCTGAAAGGAGATGGAGGGACACGACACCGTCCTCTGAAAGGAGATGGAGGGACACGACACCGTCCTCTGAAAGGAGATGGAGGGACACGACACCGTCCTCTGAAAGGTGACGGAGGGACACGACACCGTCCTGTGAAAGGAGATGGAGGGACACGACACCGTCCTCTGAAAGGAGACGGAGGGACACGACACCGTCCTCTGAAAGGAGATGGAGGGACACAACACCGTCCTCTGAAAGGAGATGGAGGGACACGACACCGTCCTCTGAAAGGAGAAACACGACACCGTCCTCTGAAAGGAGATGGAGGGACACGACACCGTCCTCTGAAAGGAGATGGAGGGACACGACACCGTCCTCTGAAAGGAGATGGAGGGACACGACACCGTCCTCTGAAAGGAGACGGAGGGACACGACACCGTCCTCTGAAAGGAGAAACACGACACCGTTCTCTGAAAGGAGACGGAGGGACACGACACCGTCCTCTGAAAGGAGACGGAGGGACACGACACCGTCCTCTGAAAGGAGATGGAGGGACACGACACCGTCCTCTGAAAGGAGATGGAGGGACACGACACCGTCCTCTGAAAGGAGACGGAGGGACACGACACCGTCCTCTGAAAGGAGACGGAGGGACACGACACCGTCCTCTGAAAGGAGACGGAGGGACACGACACCGTCCTCTGAAAGGAGACGGAGGGACACGACACCGTCCTCTGAAAGGAGATGGAGGAACACGACACCGTCCTCTGAAAGGAGACGGAGGAACACGACACCGTCCTCTGAAAGGAGACGGAGGGACACGACACCGTCCTCTGAAAGGAGATGGAGGGACATGACACCGTCCTCTGAAAGGAGATGGAGGGACACGACACCGTCCTCTGAAAGGAGATGGAGGAACACGACACCGTCCTTTGAAAGGAGATGGAGGGACAGGACACCGTCCTCTGAAAGGAGATGGAGGGACACGACACCGTCCTCTGAAAGGAGACGGAGGAACACGACACCGTCCTCTGAAAGGAGATGGAGGGACACGACACCGTCCTCTGAAAGGAGATGGAGGGACACGACACCGTCCTCTGAAAGGAGATGGAGGGACACGACACCGTCCTCTGAAAGGAGAAACACGACACCGTCCTCTGAAAGGAGAAACACGACACCGTCCTCTGAAAGGAGATGGAGGGACACGACACCGTCCTCTGAAAGGAGACGGAGGGACACGACACCGTCCTCTGAAAGGAGATGGAGGGACACGACACCGTCCTCTGAAAGGAGATGGAGGGACACGACACCGTCCTCTGAAAGGAGATGGAGGGACACGACACCGTCCTCTGAAAGGAGATGGAGGGACACGACACCGTCCTCTGAAAGGAGAAACACGACACCGTCCTCTGAAAGGAGATGGAGGGACACGACACCGTCCTCTGAAAGGAGATGGAGGGACACGACACCGTCCTCTGAAAGGAGATGGAGGGACACGACACCGTCCTCTGAAAGGAGATGGAGGGACACGACACCGTCCTCTGAAAGGAGATGGAGGGACACGACACCGTCCTCTGAAAGGAGATGGAGGGACACGACACCGTCCTCTGAAAGGAGATGGAGGGACACGACACCGTCCTCTGAAAGGAGATGGAGGGACACGACACCGTCCTCTGAAAGGAGATGGAGGGACACGACACCGTCCTCTGAAAGGAGACGGAGGGACACGACACCGTCCTCTGAAAGGAGATGGAGGGACACGACACCGTCCTCTGAAAGGAGACGGAGGGACACGACACCGTCCTCTGAAAGGAGATGGAGGGACACGACACCGTCCTCTGAAAGGAGATGGAGGGACACGACACCGTCCTCTGAAAGGAGATGGAGGGACACGACACCGTCCTCTGAAAGGAGATGGAGGGACACGACACCATCCTCTGAAAGGAAGGAGAGAACTAAAAGGAGAGGAAGACCAGGAGAGAGGAGTGAAAATACCTCCATATTCTAATTTATTCTCCTCTGAGCCCCTACTGAACTCATTTGGACTAAGTGTGTGTGTGTGTGTGTGTGTGTGTGTGTGTGTGAGCGTGTGGGTTTTCTTCTGTGCCATGTTTGGATCTCTGCAGGTTATCGTGTGTGGGTTTTGTTTTGTACGATGTCTGGATCTCTGCAGGTTATCGTGTGAGAGAGACCAGACCTCAGCTATGCTGGATCACAACAGGGGTGCGTCACAATAATATCTCCTTTCTCCTGAAGTGTACACTCGTTCACTACTTCCCACAAATCTAAAAGCATTGGATTGGTAGAGCCGTAGTGAGAGTTTCCACCATGTTTCTGATACCAGTAATTTCATTTTCAACCAGTGACAGGAAGTGAAGACACTGGGAGGAAGGAGAGATAATTGGCATGTACAGTAGCCAGGGATTGTATTCATCTCTCTGTCTATCCAGTAGAACTCTCTACCCTCCATGTGCTTTACATGTGACAGAGTACAATTCTACATTTACTATTTATTCAAGTTTATATTCATGAAATAGTTTTTTGTTGTTGTCAATGACTGATGTTTACATTCGGCATCCTATTCCCTACATACTGCCTATGGGCTCTGGTCAAAAGTAGTGCACTATGTAGGGAATATGATGCTGTTTTGGAGGCAATCATGCTGGGGTTTTTTCACACGGTAGAGAACCTGCTGTCTTGATTTCCAAAGGCCCTCAACCCCCTGTTGTCATGACATCAGACATGTTGCTCTGTTCAGGTCTACAGAGGCTTCTCTTCCCCTCTCCTCTTGCATCGAGCCAGTGAGATGTCTGGTCCCGAGGCACCCTCTCTGCAGGGCGGGGCCAACAAGTAGGCCAGGCTGTCTGGTTTCAACACCCTAAAAGGCCTTTCACTGCTGGGACCAACCGACATTGCTAACCTTACTTCAATGAAATACGTTCTTGTGTGATGAGCAGCCTCTCTTGGGCTATAGCTCAGCAGGCTAACACAGTTTTGCAGCGCACAGTCGACCCAAGTTCAAACCCACACTGACCTCAGAAAAAACACTGTTGCTAAGTTACCTCGTGTCCATGGGAACAATTCAACTTTTATTTACAGTTTCAGTCTCAGACATTTTTAAAAGGTAGACTGAGCTAAATGACGTTGCCACGAGCAGCACCGCAGATATTGAGATGAGCGAGATGCTACACTTCTCTCACACCAGTCACACACAGTATCTGCGCAGGTTCGCTTCACTCTGTTCACAGCCTGATAGGCAGGAGACCAAAACAGGGGACAAGTTGAGCCTCACGCTTCAACATTCTTAGTTTGAGCCACTATGCTGTTTACTTTCTGCATGTCATATTGCTGAGTCTACCTTTAAATTAAACGTATTTAATAAAATATTCCACAGATGTTTTTACGATGTACAATACCTATTTTAGTATGAATTATATAAAAGTAAATAAATATGTTTTTTTGTAACGTTAGATGTTTTTGTTTTTTTAAGTACAGTTTATAACATTAAGTTATGGAAAAGTGTCTAACACAATGGATGGAGAAAAAGGCTTTGTATTAGTTCCAATGGCTCCCTATTCCCTATATAGTACACTACTGTTGACCCGGGCCTATAGGGCCCTATTCTCTATATAATACACTACTGTTGACTAGGGCCTATAGGGCCCTATTCCCTATATAGTACACTACTGTTGACCAGGGCCTATAGGGCTCTGATCGAAAGTAGTATGCTGTATAGGGAATCATTTGGGTCCGCAGCCTCAGTACTACTGTTTTAAAGAGCCTTGTAAGATGTTGTGATAACGTTGTGACTGTGTTATCTGGCCGTTATGATAGTGGTGACATGGCATCAGCTCAGCGTTGGTTAGCCCCTCTTTCTTTCTCTCAGTATTGTTTTTGCTCTACGGTCTCTACATCGCTCTACTCTCCTTTGGTCTTCCTCTCTCTTCCTCCCCCTCTCTTTGCCACCCGCCCTCCCTCTTTGGTCTTCCTCTCTCTTCCTCCCCCTCTCTTTGCCACCCACCCTCCCTCTTTAGTCTTCCTCTCTCTTCCTCCCCCTCCCTCCCTCTTTGGTCTTCCTCTCTCTTCCTCCCCCTCTCTTTGCCACCCACCCTCCCTCTTTCTCCGATGGGGTAGTGGGCTGTGCCTTAGCTCTTTTCTTGTCTAAGGGCTCTATTCAATCCATATCGCTGAAGTTCAGCGTTACCGTGTGATTGAACTGTAAAGGCAATGTTTGTCAGCTGAGACTGACTTCCTGGTAAACGCTGCACATGTCAGTTCAATCAGTAAAATGACCTTTACATTTCTACCTGCAAGGCTTCAGACTGACTAGAGCCCTACGGCTGGGATTCAATCAAAGACGCATTCTGTCTGCGGAGGAAGCATTTGCGGTAAACGCTACGAATGTCGGCTCAAGCGTAAATGACCTGTAAAAGTTAAGTGCAGTGAGCTTGTTGACAAGGCGGCCGGAGTTCATTCTCAACCTTCTGTCTGTGACAAACAAACACTTCTGATGTTGTTGATGCCTTCTGGATTCACTTGTTGGTTTGTGTCTACATTTTGAAATAAATTAAGGAAATGAGACCGTTTGTCATCTTGATTTCAGTCAGCCACTCCGTCAGTTATTTAATCAGTCAGTAAGTCAGCTAATCGGTGAGCCAGTTATTTAATCAGTCAGTAAGTCAGCTAATCGGTGAGCCAGTTATTTAATCAGTCAGTAAGTCAGCTAATCGGTGAGCCAGTTATTTAATCAGTCAGTAAGTCAGCTAATCGGTGAGCCAGTTATTTAATCATTCAGTAAGTCAGCTGATCAGCCAGTCAGTTATTTAATCAGCCAGTCAGTTAGTCATTTTCTTATGTCGTGTTGAGTCTCTACATCTCGTTCACCCAACCAGACAATGTTTCAAGATAACAGGTTTGTTCTTATATCAAGTTGACATGTTCACACGAGCACCAAGGCAGGCACACACACACACACACACACACACACACACACACAGAATGGGTGATATCACCTTGTAGACAGACATGTTGGTCCTTTGAAGAGCTCTCACCAGTGTCTCCGATACACCTGTCAGTTAAGACTTTGATCACAGGACAGATGAAAGGATTTCTACTTCAAAGAGGGCGAGCCACAACCGGTCACTGATCTTAGGGAGAGCACATGCGGAAATACTCCTTCCTCCTGAAGTGTACACTCCTTCACTACTTCCCACAAATCTAAATGGCAAATGGGCTAGTGGGAGTTTCCACTATGTTTCTGATAACAGTCATTTCCTTTCAAACCAGAGAAGGGAAGTGAACAAGTGCACACTTCAGGAGATGTTACTGGGACGGACGATAGGAGGGATGGACACTGCCTCACTAACTCATTCACTAGGGGAACAAGAGGTCTGAGCGCGCGCGCACACACACACACACACACTGACTAGTGTACACTGTGATGTGGTAGTCTGTGGTAGACAAGGCTCACATCACTGTCTGTCATTATCATCTTTTCAGAAGCAAGCTAATGGTACACTACTCCTAGTGGGACCACACCCTTTACTAGACTCCTAGTGGGGGACACACCCTTTACTAGACTCCTAGTGGGGGACACACCCTTTACTAGACTCCTAGTGGGGGACACACCCTTTACTAGACTCCTAGTGGGGGGACACACCCTTTACTAGACTCCTAGTGGGGGGACACACCCTTTACTAGACTCCTAGTGGGGGACACACACCCTTTACTAGACTCCTAGTGGGGGACACACACCCTTTACTAGACTCCTAGTGGGGGGTGGGCACCCTTTACTAGACTCCTAGTGGGGGGGGGGCACCCTTTACTAGACTCCTAGTGGGGGGGACACACCCTTTACTAGACTCCTAGTGGGGGGTGGGACGCACCCTTTACTAGACTCCTAGTGGGGGGGGGGGGGGGACGCACCCTTTACTAGACTCCTAGTGGGGGACACACCCTTTACTAGACTCCTAGTGGGGGACACACCCTTTACTAGACTCCTAGTGGGGGACACACCCTTTACTAGACTCCTAGTGGGGGACACACACCCTTTACTAGACTCCTAGTGGGGGACACACACCCTTTACTAGACTCCTAGTGGGGGGTGGGCACCCTTTACTAGACTCCTAGTGGGGGGTGGGCACCCTTTACTAGACTCCTAGTGGGGGGGGGGCACCCTTTACTAGACTCCTAGTGGGGGGGACACACCCTTTACTAGACTCCTAGTGGGGGGTGGGACGCACCCTTTACTAGACTCCTAGTGGGGGGGGGGGGACGCACCCTTTACTAGACTCCTAGTGGGGGACACACCCTTTACTAGACTCCTAGTGGGGGACACACCCTTTACTAGACTCCTAGTGGGGGACACACCCTTTACTAGACTCCTAGTGGGGGGGGGGGGGGACACCCTTTACTAGACTCCTAGTGGGGGACACACCCTTTACTAGACTCCTAGTGGGGGACACACCCTTTACTAGACTCCTAGTGGGGGACACACCCTTTACTAGACACCTAGTGGGGGACACACCCTTTACTAGACTCCTAGTGGGGGACACACCCTTTACTAGACTCCTAGTGGGACCACACCCTTTACTAGACTCCTAGTGGGGGGTGGGACGCACCCTTTACTAGACTCCTAGTGGGGGGGGGGGGACGCACCCTTTACTAGACTCCTAGTGGGGGACACACCCTTTACTAGACTCCTAGTGGGGGACACACCCTTTACTAGACTCCTAGTGGGGGACACACCCTTTACTAGACTCCTAGTGGGGGACACACCCTTTACTAGACTCCTAGTGGGGGACACACACCCTTTACTAGACTCCTAGTGGGGGACACACACCCTTTACTAGACTCCTAGTGGGGGGTGGGCACCCTTTACTAGACTCCTAGTGGGGGGGGGGCACCCTTTACTAGACTCCTAGTGGGGGGGACACACCCTTTACTAGACTCCTAGTGGGGGGTGGGACGCACCCTTTACTAGACTCCTAGTGGGGGGGCGGGGACGCACCCTTTACTAGACTCCTAGTGGGGGACACACCCTTTACTAGACTCCTAGTGGGGGACACACCCTTTACTAGACTCCTAGTGGGGGACACACCCTTTACTAGACTCCTAGTGGGGGGGGGGGACACCCTTTACTAGACTCCTAGTGGGGGACACACCCTTTACTAGACTCCTAGTGGGGGACACACCCTTTACTAGACTCCTAGTGGGGGACACACCCTTTACTAGACACCTAGTGGGGGACACACCCTTTACTAGACTCCTAGTGGGGGACACACCCTTTACTAGACTCCTAGTGGGACCACACCCTTTACTAGACTCTTAGTGGGGGGGGGGGGACACCCTTTACTAGACTCCTAGTGGGGGACACACCCTTTACTAGACTCCTAGTGGGGGACACACCCTTTACTAGACTCCTAGTGGGACCACACCCTTTACTAGACTCCTAGTGGGACCACACCCTTTACTAGACTCCTAGTGGGGGACACACCCTTTACTAGACTCCTAGTGGGGGACACACCCTTTACTAGACTCCTAGTGGGGGACACACCCTTTACTAGACTCCTAGTGGGACCACACCCTTTACTAGACTCCTAGTGGGGGACACACCCTTTACTAGACTCCTAGTGGGGGACACACCCTTTACTAGACTCCTAGTGGGGGACACACCCTTTACTAGACTCCTAGTGGGACCACACCGTTTACTAGACTCCTAGTGGGGGACACACACCCTTTACTAGACTCCTAGTGGGACCACACCGTTTACTAGACTCCTAGTGGGACCACACCCTTTACTAGACTCCTAGTGGGGGACACACCCTTTACTAGACTCCTAGTGGGACCACACCCTTTACTAGACTCCTAGTGGGGGACACACCCTTTACTAGACTCCTAGTGGGGGACACACCCTTTACTAGACTCCTAGTGGGACCACACCCTTTACTAGACTCCTAGTGGGGGACACACCGTTGACTAGACTCCTAGTGGGGGACACACCCTTTACTAGACTCCTAGTGGGACCACACCCTTTACTAGACTCCTAGTGGGGGGGACACCCTTTACTAGACTCCTAGTGGGACCACACCCTTTACTAGACTCCTAGTGGGGGACACACCCTTTACTAGACTCCTAGTGGGGGGGGACACCCTTTACTAGACTCCTAGTGGGGGGGGGCACCCTTTACTAGACTCCTAGTGGGGGGGGGGGGGGGGGGGGGGGGACACCCTTTACTAGACTCCTAGTGGGGGACACACCGTTTACTAGACTCCTAGTGGGGGACACACCCTTTACTAGACTCCTAGTGGGGGACACACCCTTTACTAGACTCCTAGTGGGGGACACACCCTTTACTAGACTCCTAGTGGAGGGGGACACCCTTTACTAGACTCCTAGTGGGGGACACACCCTTTACTAGACTCCTAGTGGGGGACACACCCTTTACTAGACTCTTATTGGGGGGGGACACCCCTTACTAGATTCCTTGTGGTGGGGGGGGGACCCTTTACTGGACTCCTAGTGGGTGGACGGACACCCTTTACTAGACTCCTAGTGGGGGACACACCCTTTACTAGACTCCTAGTGGGGGGGGGGGGGAGAGAGGGGTGGAGGGGTGGAGGTATTCGACTGGCTAGAGGGGTGGAGGTATTCGACTGGCTAGAGGGGTGGAGGTATTCGACTGGCTAGAGGGGTGGAGGTATTCGACTGGCTAGAGGGGTGGAGGTATTCGACTGGCTAGAGGGGTGGAGGTATTCGACTGGCTAGAGGGGTGGAGGTATTCGACTGGCTAGAGGGGTGGAGGTATTCGACTGGCTAGAGGGGTGGAGGTATTCGACTGGCTAGAGGGGTGGAGGTATTCGACTGGCTAGAGGGGTGGAGGTATTCGACTAGCTAGAGGGGTGGAGGTATTCGACTGGCTAGAGGGGTGGAGGTATTCGACTGGCTAGAGGGGTGGAGGTATTCGACTGGCTAGAGGGATGGAGGTATTCGACTGAATAGAGGGGTGGAGGTATTCGACTGGCTAGAGGGGTGGAGGTATTCGACTGGCTAGAGGGATGGAGGTATTCGACTGGCTAGAGGGATGGAGGTATTCGACTGGCTAGAGGGGTGGAGGTATTCGACTGGCTAGAGGGGTGGAGGTATTCGACTGGCTAGAGGGGTGGAGGTATTCGACTGGCTAGAGGGATGGAGGTATTCGACTGGCTAGAGGGATGGAGGTATTCGACTGGCTAGAGGGGTGGAGGTATTCGACTGGCTAGAGGGGTGGAGGTATTCGACTGGCTAGAGGGATGGAGGTATTCGACTGGCTAGAGGGATGGAGGTATTCGACTGGCTAGAGGGATGGAGGTATTCGACTGGCTAGAGGGGTGGAGGTATTCGACTGGCTAGAGGGGTGGAGGTATTCGACTGGCTAGAGGGGTGGAGGTATTCGACTAGCTAGAGGGGTGGAGGTATTCGACTGGCTAGAGGGATGGAGGTATTCGACTGGCTAGAGGGGTGGAGGTATTCGACTGGCTAGAGGGGTGGAGGTATTCGACTGGCTAGAGGGGTGGAGGTATTCGACTAGCTAGAGGGATGGAGGTATTCGACTAGCTAGAGGGGTGGAGGTATTCGACTGGCTAGAGGGGTGGAGGTATTCAAACTCACAACATAAGCACATTTCACTTGAATTTTAAAGTGGCAATCTGTGATTGGTACATCCATTTTATATATTTTATTATTGATACACTGAGCGAACAAAACATTAGGAACACCTTCCAGGGAACACCAACCTAATATTGAGTCGCACCCTCTTTTGCTCTAAGAACAGCCTCAATTTGTCAGGGCATTAACTCTACAAGGTGTTGAAAGCGTTCCACAGGAATATTGGCCCATGTTGACTCCAATACTTCTCACAGTGGTGTCCAATTGGCTGGATGTCCTTTGGGTGGTGGACCATTCTTGGTAAAACACAGGAAACTGTGGAGCTTGACAAATCCAGCAGCGTTGCAGTTTTTGACACAAACCGGTGCGCCTGGCACCTGCTACCATACCCCGTTCAAAGGCACTTAAATCTTTTGTCTTGACCATTGACCCTCTGAATGGCACACAGACACAATCCATGTCTCAATTGTCTCAAGGCTTAAAAATCCTTCTTCAACCGGTTTGCTCCTCTTGGTCTACACCAGGGTTCCCCAACTGACCCGCGGGTGGTTTTATTTGGCCCCCAAAGTTGAGCTTTTTTTTTTTAAGTTCGAGAAAAAAAAGTGTGTAATTTTCATTGTTGGGACATAAAATACTGTAAAAGAACATCAGGAAATCAGTTCCAAGTGATTTTAATTTAATAAATATGTTAAAGTATTCCCATGCATAATAGAGAGACGTGATTGTGTACAAATGTAAACAAGGTTTGAAATTATTATGTTTTAGTCAAACACTATATCGGTTTGGGCTTCTTGCGGTGAATTTGCAGTCTACAAATTATTTGTAATTATGTTCCGTCCCCCCGACTATCCACTCAAGAAAACAATACCAAATAATAATAAATCGACTCACGGCTAAATCTAGTTGATGATCGAGACTGATTGAAGAGGATTTAACAGGTTACATCAATAAGGGATCATAGCTTTTACCTGGTCAGTCCATCATGTTTCAGCTGGTCAGTCCGTCGTGTTTCAGCTGGTCAGTCCGTCGTGTTTCACCTGGTCAGTCCGTCGTGTTTCACCTGGTCAGTTTGTCGTGTTTCACCTGGTCAGTCCGTCGTGTTTCACCTGGTCAGTCCGTCGTGTTTCACCTGGTCAGTCCGTCGTGTTTCACCTGGTCAGTCCGTCGTGTTTCACCTGGTCAGTCCGTCGTGTTTCACCTGGTCAGTCCGTCGTGTTTCACCTGGTCAGTCCGTCGTGTTTCACCTGGTCAGTCCGTCGTGTTTCACCTGGTCAGTCGTGTTTCACCTGGTCAGTCGTGTTTCAGCTGGTCAGTCCGTCGTGTTTCACCTGGTCAGTCCGTCGTGTTTCACCTGGTCAGTCCGTCGTGTTTCAGCTGGTCAGTCCGTCGTGTTTCAGCTGGTCAGTCCGTCGTGTTTCAGCTGGTCAGTCCGTCGTGTTTCAGCTGGTCAGTCCGTCGTGTTTCAGCTGGTCAGTCCGTCGTGTTTCAGCTGGTCAGTCCGTCGTGTTTCAGCTGGTCAGTCCGTCGTGTTTCAGCTGGTCAGTCCGTCGTGTTTCAGCTGGTCAGTCCGTCGTGTTTCAGCTGGTCATTCCGTCGTGTTTCAGCTGGTCAGTCCGTCGTGTTTCACCTGGTCAGTCCGTCGTGTTTCACCTGGTCAGTCCGTCGTGTTTCAGTTGGTCAGTCCGTCGTGTTTCAGCCGGTCAGTCCGTCGTGTTTCAGCCGGTCAGTCCGTCGTGTTTCAGCCGGTCAGTCCGTCGTGTTTCAGCCGGTCAGTCCGTCGTGTTTCACCTGGTCAGTCCGTCGTGTTTCAGCTGGTCAGTCCGTCGTGTTTCACCTGGTCAGTCCGTCGTGTTTCACCTGGTCAGTTCGTCGTGTTTCACCTGGTCAGTCCATCGTGTTTCACCTGGTCAGTCCGTCGTGTTTCACCTGGTCAGTTCGTCGTGTTTCACCTGGTCAGTCCGTCATGTTTCAGCCGGTCAGTCCGTCGTGTTTCAGCCGGTCAGTCCGTCGTGTTTCACCTGGTCAGTCCGTCGTGTTTCACCTGGTCAGTCTGTCGTGTTCACCTGGTCAGTCTGTCATGTTTCACCTGGTCAGTCCGTCATGTTTCACTGGTTAAAGCTTTCAGCTCCATCGGAAATTACCTTTCAATTTCAACCGCGGAATAGCAATCCATGACTGTATAGCCTCAAATCGTGGAACTAGATTCAATCTGATTGCCGCTTTTAATGGCAATATTTCCTCGTTTGCGGAGACCGCACTAACTTTACCCGCCACATATGTCTGTAATATGAAAATTACCTTTAAAATGCTGCATTGTCCAAATCCCTGATCGGCTTGAATCTTGGTCGCGGTTAAAACTATCATTCTGATCTCATGGATGGTCCTAGCATTGAAAAGCTCCGTTTATGAATTTGAACAAGTCTAATGTCAGAGTGGTTACATTCCTCCAGCCTCATCACTCAGCTGTTTACCAAAACAGTGGCGGGGTTTCCGCTTTGTTGTTGTTTGAACTGCAGATCGTAAATCACCTTAGCCGACATCCGCAACATTTAACTTGAATGCGATCTCCATAAACATCGCAAAAAAAAGGCCTTTAAAAGTCAAGTGCAGTCTGCTTGTTGACAATGTGCCTTTGTCAGTTTATTAATGGATTTGATCAAACAGAAAAGACAGATTAGTAGTCGTTCAATAACAATGTTAAAATCAGACATGGTTAGTGAACAATGAACCTTCATAAAACAAAGTGTCCTTTTGAGAGATAATACCACTCAGGACACTGTCTTCTATCATAGATGAACAGGGTTGAGAGATAATACCACTCAGGACACTGTCTTCTATCGTAGATGAACAGGGCTGAGAGATAATACCACTCAGGACACTGTCTTCTATCATAGATGAACAGGGTTGAGAGATAATACCACTCAGGACACTGTCTTCTATCATAGATGAACAGGGTTGAGAGATAATACCACTCAGGACACTGTCTTCTATCATAGATGAACAGGGTTGCGAGATAATACCACTCAGGACACTGTCTTCTATCGTAGATGAACAGGGCTGAGAGATAATACCACTCAGGAATCTGTCTTCTATCATAGATGAACAGGGCTGAGAGATAATACCACTCAGGACACTGTCTTCTATCATAGATGAACAGGGTTGAGAGATAATACCACTCAGGACACTGTCTTCTATCATAGATGAACAGGGTTGAGAGATAATACCACTCAGGACACGGTCTTCTATCATAGATGAACAGGGCTGAGAGATAATACCACTCAGGACACTGTCTTCTATCATAGATGAACAGGGTTGCGAGATAATACCACTCAGGACACTGTCTTCTATCGTAGATGAACAGGGCTGAGAGATAATACCACTCAGGAATCTGTCTTCTATCATAGATGAACAGGGCTGAGAGATAATACCACTCAGGACACTGTCTTCTATCATAGATGAACAGGGTTGAGAGATAATACCACTCAGGACACTGTCTTCTATCATAGATGAACAGGGTTGAGAGATAATACCACTCAGGACACGGTCTTCTATCATAGATGAACAGGGCTGAGAGATAATACCACTCAGGACACTGTCTTCTATCATAGATGAACAGGGTTGAGAGATAATACCACTCAGGACTGTCTTCTATCGTAGATGAACAGGGCTGAGAGATAATACCACTCAGGACACTGTCTTCTATCATAGATGAACAGGGTTGAGAGATAATACCACTCAGGACACGGTCTTCTATCATAGATGAACAGGGCTGAGAGATAATACCACTCAGGACACTGTCTTCTATCATAGATGAACAGGGTTGAGAGATAATACCACTCAGGACACTGTCTTCTATCATAGATGAACAGGGTTGAGAGATAATACCACTCAGGACACTGTCTTCTATCGTAGATGAACAGGGTTGAGAGATAATACCACTCAGGACACTGTCTTCTATCGTAGATGAACAGGGTTGAGAGATAATACCACTCAGGACACTGTCTTTTATCATAGATGAACAGGGTTGAGAGATAATACCACTCAGGACACGGTCTTCTATCATAGATGAACAGGGCTGAGAGATAATACCACTCAGGACACTGTCTTCTATCATAGATGAACAGGGTTGAGAGATAATACCACTCAGGACACTGTCTTCTATCGTAGATGAACAGGGCTGAGAGATAATACCACTCAGGACACTGTCTTCTATCATAGATGAACAGGGTTGAGAGATAATACCACTCAGGACACGGTCTTCTATCATAGATGAACAGGGCTGAGAGATAATACCACTCAGGACACTGTCTTCTATCATAGATGAACAGGGTTGAGAGATAATACCACTCAGGACACTGTCTTCTATCATAGATGAACAGGGTTGAGAGATAATACCACTCAGGACACTGTCTTCTATCGTAGATGAACAGGGTTGAGAGATAATACCACTCAGGACACTGTCTTTTATCATAGATGAACAGGGTTGAGAGATAATACCACTCAGGACACTGTCTTCTATCATAGATGAACAGGGTTGAGAGATAATACCACTCAGGACACTGTCTTCTATCATAGATGAACAGGGTTGAGAGATAATACCACTCAGGACACTGTCTTCTATCGTAGATGAACAGGGTTGAGAGATAATACCACTCAGGACACTGTCTTCTATCATAGATGAACAGGGTTGAGAGATAATACCACTCAGGACACTGTCTTTTATCATAGATGAACAGGGTTGAGAGATAATACCACTCAGGACACTGTCTTCTATCATAGATGAACAGGGTTGAGAGATAATACCACTCAGGACACTGTCTTCTACCATAGATGAACAGGGCTGAGAGATAATACCACTCAGGACACTGTCTTCTATCATAGATGAACAGGGTTGAGAGATAATACCACTCAGGACACGGTCTTCTATCATAGATGAACAGGGCTGAGAGATAATACCACTCAGGACACTGTCTTCTATCATAGATGAACAGGGTTGAGAGATAATACCACTCAGGACACTGTCTTCTATCATAGATGAACAGGGTTGAGAGATAATACCACTCAGGACACTGTCTTCTATCGTAGATGAACAGGGCTGAGAGATAATACCACTCAGGACACTGTCTTCTATCATAGATGAACAGGGTTGAGAGATAATACCACTCAGGACACGGTCTTCTATCATAGATGAACAGGGCTGAGAGATAATACCACTCAGGACACTGTCTTCTATCATAGATGAACAGGGTTGAGAGATAATACCACTCAGGACACTGTCTTCTATCATAGATGAACAGGGTTGAGAGATAATACCACTCAGGACACTGTCTTCTATCGTAGATGAACAGGGTTGAGAGATAATACCACTCAGGACACTGTCTTCTATCATAGATGAACAGGGTTGAGAGATAATACCACTCAGGACACTGTCTTTTATCATAGATGAACAGGGTTGAGAGATAATACCACTCAGGACACTGTCTTCTATCATAGATGAACAGGGTTGAGAGATAATACCACTCAGGACACTGTCTTCTACCATAGATGAACAGGGTTGAGAGATAATACCACTCAGGACACTGTCTTTTATCATAGATTAACAGGGACTCTTGGTGCCAAGACACTGACTGACTGCTCTCTATGAAATCAACTGACTTTCTACCATATTCTACAAGTTCTGTCAATTTCTAAAGTAGTTGCAGCTGAACGGTTTCTCTCCAGAGTGAACTCCCTGGTGGAGTTTTAGCTAACCTGACAATGTTTCTCTCCAGAGTGAACTCCCTGGTGGAGTTTTAGCTAACCTGACAACGTTTCTCTCCAGAGTGAACTCCCTGGTGGAGTTTTAGCTAACCTGACAACGTTTCTCTCCAGAGTGAACTCCCTGGTGGAGTTTTAGCTAACCTGACAACGTTTCTCTCCAGAGTGAACTCCCTGGTGGAGTTTTAGCTAACCTGACAACGTTTCTCTCCAGAGTGAACTCCCTGGTGGAGTTTTAGCTAACCTGACAACGTTTCTCTCCAGAGTGAACTCCCTGGTGGAGTTTTAGCTAACCTGACAACGTTTCTCTCCAGAGTGAACTCCCTGGTGGAGTTTTAGCTAACCTGACAACGTTTCTCTCCAGAATGAACTCCCTGGTGGAGTTTTAGATAAACTCCACATCACTATTGCGTTGTCAGGTTGCGAACGATTCTTTTTCTTTGTGAACGACTCTTTTTACGGACTCGTTTTTCTGAGTGACTCGTTCATTTTAGCTGTTGGTTTGACCTGCTGGCCGCATTGAGTCCTACTATAGGATTGCCACACGCTCCTCCTCCTCCGGCTCAGCGGCTCCAGAGACGTGCTCTGACCAACAGCTGTCTGTCATATACCCAGGCAGGATAAAGATAAGCCTGCAGAGAGCGCAGTGCCAAAAAGACGTGTTTAGATCTGATAACTGAACGCATGGTGCAAACATTAATACCATTTTATTTTTTTTACCTTTATTTAATTAGTCAAGTCAGTTAAGAACAAATTCTTATTTACAATAACGGCCTACCGGGGAACAGTGGGTTAACTGCCTTGTTCAGGGGCAGAACGATAGATTTTTACCTTGTCAGCTCGGGGATTCGATCTTGCAATCTTTCGGTTACTAGACCAACACTAACTACTAGGCTACCTGCCGCCCCTAAGTCATTAATAATTGAATGTTATGATGATACACAGCTTGTAGACCTCCTTCCTAGTCAGGCCGTACCTAGACCTCCCTCCTAGTCAGGCCGTACCTAGACCTCCCTCCTAGTCAGGCCGTACCTAGACCTCCCTCCTAGTCAGGCCGTACCTAGACCTCCCTCCTGGTCAGGCCGTACCTAGACCTCCCTCCTGGTCAGGCCGTACCTAGACCTCCTTCCTGGTCAGGCCGTACCTAGACCTCCCTCCTAGTCAGGCCGTACCTAGACCTCCTTCCTGGTCAGGCCGTACCTAGACCTCCTTCCTAGTCAGGCCGTACCTAGACCTCCTTCCTGGTCAGGCCGTACCTAGACCTCCTTCCTGGTCAGGCCGTACCTAGACCTCCCTCCTGGTCAGGCCGTACCTAGACCTCCTTCCTAGTCAGGCCGTACCTAGACCTCCCTCCTAGTCAGGCCGTACCTAGACCTCCCTCCTAGTCAGGCCGTACCTAGACCTCCTTCCTAGTCAGGCCGTACCTAGACCTCCCTCCTAGTCAGGCCGTACCTAGACCTCCCTCCTAGTCAGGCCGTACCTAGACCTCCCTCCTAGTCAGGCCGTACCTAGACCTCCCTCCTAGTCAGGCCGTAGCTAGACCTCCTTTTACAAGCTATCAATAAATAATATAATTTGTATGTATGGCAATGACAAATGTACATTGCTTAAAGCCACTTTTACAAATGACAACTCCAATAAGCCCCTTATAGTGAACGAGAGACTTGTAGAATCATTTCATCATTCACCGGGAGGGGGTCCTGCGTGCTCTGGGCATTACTGACTCGAAAGATGAGTTATTTAAACGAGTCAAAGATCAGAGTCTGTAAAAAGAGCCAAACTTCCCATCACTACAATGCAAAATATTTTCCACAAACAGAACATTGCTGTGGTTTCTCTCCAGTGTGAATTTTCTGGTGAACTTTAAGAGAACCCAATGACATAAACAAATCTCCACAAACAGAGCACGGATGCCTTCTCTCGTCATGTGTGGTCCTCATATGGTCTCTCAGGGTTTTCATCGTCGGGAAGCATTTGCCACAATCGCTGCAGAGACACGATGGATTCTCTGGTTGTTCGGACTCTGGTTTGTCTCCCACGTAAATATGTTTGAGTTCTTTTGATGACATAAGGGAACTGACACAAAGAGGACACTTGTATGGATTCTCTCCTGTGTGAGTTCTCATATGCCTCGTCAGAACCATCTTGTTTTGGAAACATTTGCCACATGCTTTGCAGGTATATGATTTCTCCCCTGTGTGCATTCTCATGTGCAGTCTCAGGCTAATGTTATGAAGGAAACATTTGTTACATTCTTTGCAGCTATTAGATTTCTCCCCTGTGTGCGTTATCATGTGTTTAACCAGGAGAGATTTGATGGGAAAACGTTTGTTGCATTGAGTACATCCATGAACATTCTCTTCACCACTGTGAGTCATCATATGCAGTCTCAGGCTAATTTTATGACGGAAACATTTACCACATTCTTGGCAACAAAACGATTTCTCTCCTGTGTGAATTTTCATGTGCATTCTCAGGTTACTGTTAACAGAAAAACATTTGCCACATTCTTTGCAGCTGTATGGTTTCACCCCGGTGTGAGTTCTCATGTGTAGTCTCAGGCTAATGTTATGACTGAAACATTTGTCACATTCTGTACAGCTAAAAGGTTTCTCCCCTGTGTGAGTCCTCATGTGTTTAACCAGGTCTGATTTGACAGGGAAGCGTTTGTTGCATTGTGTGCATCCGTGTGGTTTCTCTCCACTGTGAGTTCTCTCGTGGCGTCTTAGAATGGTCGTTGAAGTAAAGAACTTTTCACACACAGAACACTTAAAAGGTTTCTCTCCTGTGTGAGTCCTCACATGCTCTTCTAAGCCTGTCTTGGTCCTGTAACACTTGACACAATCATTGCAGCTATACGATTTCTCTTCAGTGTGAATTTTCTTGTGGTGTTTAAGATTGTACTTTGACTTGAAGCATTTTGCACATGTTGGACACTGGTATAGTTGATCTTCAATGTGAATTCTCTGATGTTTCTTTAGATCTTTTGCCAATGTAAAGCATTTTTCACACGTTGTACACGGATACGGTTTCTCTCCAGTGTGAATTCTCTGATGACTCTTTAGATATTTCATTGATTGAAAGCATTTTTCACATGTTGTACACTGATACGGTTTCTCTCCCGTGTGAATTCTCTGATGACTCTCTAGGTCTTTCGTTGATTTAAAGTGTTTTTCACATATTGGACACTGACTGGATGTCTCTACGGTGTGGCATCTCATATGAGTTTTCAGATGGTTTGGTAGTTTAAAACTTTTACTGCACACATGACATGTAGGTGATTCCTCCTCTGTGTGAGTCTTCATATGTTTCTTCCATTGCTGCAACAAGTTAAATGATTTGCCACATTTCTTGCAGTGATGATTATTTTCAGTTGAGTGAATTCTCTGATGTGTTTTTAAACCGCCTAGTGTCTTATAGTGTTTACTGCACACAGGACATTTAAATGGTTTCTTATTCGTGTGAGACTTCAATGGTTCTTTCAGCTCACTGGTTGTCTTGGCCTCAGTGCAGACTTGAGAGCTTTGTCGTTTCTCTGCCTGTGTCCTCCTTGATTTGAGGGTCTTTAACACAGGTTCATCACTCTCATCCTCATCCACACTTACAATGATTTCACTGTGAGCTGCAGAACAGTCTGGATTTACTGCAGAGAGGAGCAGAGAGTCACTGGTTGGTTCTGATACTCTGTGGTCCTCTCCATTAGGTTCTGTTTGTATCTGTTCAGTTGTGTTGGTGGGTAGAGTGTCTCTGTCCTGATCAGAGTACTTTTCCACACAGGGAGGAGCAGTAAATATGAACTCTACAACATCTGTGGAATCAGACTCAAGTCTGTGAAGCTGCTCTTCCTCCTGACTCGTCCTGACTTCCTCCCGTTCCTCTTTAATCTGTGTGGACTCTGGGTCCTGCTGCCCCAGACTGGGGCTCCACTCCTGCTCACAGTGCTGCTGCTCAGGGGGAACCTCCTCTTCAGGGACAGTTAGCTGCTGGGGGTCTGGAGAGAAGGAGACGGAATAATTAGCCAGTTAGACAAAAACAAAGACATTTCATATTTATCCAAATACACTCATTATGCTCTGCTGAGGCTAAAGAAATAGCATACAGCAGATCGTGGTGAATCTTGCTAGGAGGTTGGCTGCTCTTTGCTTTGGCCACAATGAGAAATGACAAGGGATGAGAGGGCTTAGCTACATACAGTAGGCTACATCACATCCCAGAGGGCTTAGCTACTTACAGTAGGCTACATCACATCCCAGA
This sequence comes from Salvelinus fontinalis, assembly GCF_029448725.1. Lineage (NCBI taxonomy): Eukaryota > Metazoa > Chordata > Actinopteri > Salmoniformes > Salmonidae > Salvelinus > Salvelinus fontinalis. The sequence goes on from NC_074666.1 coordinate 100,924,994, forward strand.
GGGCTTAGCTACATACAGTAGGCTACATCACATCCCAGAGGCCTTAGCAACTTACAGTAGGCGACATCACATCCCAGAGGGCTTAGCTACTTACATTAGGCTACATCACATTACTCTTATATGCGGTTGGCCAGTAACATACCACCCTGCATCCCACTGCTGGTTTACCACTCAAGCTAAGCAGGGTCAGTCCTGGTTGGTCCCTGGATGGGAGACCAGCTGGAAGTGGTGCTGGAGGGACAGTAGGAGGCACTGCTTCCTCTAGGCTAAAAATAAATCCCAAGGCAGTGATTGGGGACATTGCCCTGTGCTGTCTTTCAGATGGACTGTTAAACAGGTGTCCTGACTCTCTGTGGTCACTAAAGATTTTGGATATTTGGAAAATAAATTAGACGTTTTCAGAGACCCATTTTGCTCCAGTGCCTCCGTTTGACTACTCATAACAAGCCATTTCCAACAGCAGAGCTGCAGGTGTGAATCTATTGAATCTATATCTATTCTAGCTTAGCTGCTAAGGTAAGTCTGCTTAATAATACATTCCTTTAGATATTTTATTTCAAATTCCCCGTTATAATGACCAACAGTCCAAGCCCACCGCCATAGGAAATGTAATTGTATTTAAATGAACATCTGGCTTCCTGCGGACTGTTCAGGTTTTTTGCAAGGCAATTGAAAGCAACACGAGCGTAAATACGCCAATGGCAATTTGAATAGACAAAGCCATCGATCACGTGACACCATTCATTCCTATGTGAAGACTCAATAGCGTATTTGAAGCCGGTTATGATGGCTTCTCATGTGGGAAATGTCTGTAGACTAATGCCTCGTTTAAAACTGGGAACTCGGAAATATCCGACTTCAGTGCGTTCAAAACAACTGGGAACTCGGGGAAAAAACGAGCTCAGATTGGGAAAAATCGATTTTAACGGCCATCCATTTCTAGAGCTCAGACTTTCCGATCACTGACGTCATGATTTAAACTCGTATTTTTCCGAGTTCCCAGTTGTTTTAAACGCCACAATAACATGCGCTGTTTTAGCTACTCCAGAAAGTGACGTTGCAGGCTAGCTCAGTGGTGCGCCCTCTCATTGAGTTGGTCAAGCTGAAGCTCAACCGGGGTACTGCAGGCTGCCATTAGCTACTAAATTATCCTTAACTTGTGTACATCTGGAGCAATGGAAGCATTTATTGGTAGAATAATTGTTTTCGAAATGTGTTTATTTACACGAAGATTGGCAATGCCAGCAGTACCGCGGGCGGCCTTGATGTTCGTGCGGTGGCTTCCCTGGGAGGGGGTATTTGTTCTCCCCTGAAATACACCTAGCGTTGCTTAAAAACAGCTAATTCTAGCCATGGGCTAAACTAGCTGCCCCTCTCTGGTGGTTATTTGTTACCCGTGTAAACCACCCCCTCTCGCTCTCTTTCAAGACCTATCTACGAACCTGCTCCCAACTCCAGAAGAAGCCTCCGTAGACGTTCAATCTCCTCCTTTGAACGAGAGAGCTCTTGTTCAATCGTCGTTTCCACCGCCGCCATTATCTCAACAGTCACTGCTGCTAGTGGCTCCTGGTACTGGGCTATCCACCTTTCCTCTATCCCAAATATGTTAACGGCTGCCGATATTAATCGCTTGGCTATAAACACAGTCAACAACTGTGGTTTCGACATTTTGAAGAAACATTTAACTTGAGACTGTCGTCTATGGCTTTCTTCTTCTTCTTTAATGTTTACAGACTACATCCAAAAAGGTATATTGCCGCCACCTACCGGATGGCGTAAAAACTGACGCTTTAACAAAAAATAAAATAATTATATATACAGTACCAGTCAAAAGTTTGGACACACCTACTCATTCTAGGGTTTTTCTTTATTTGTAAATTTTTCTACATTGTAGAAAAATAGTGAAGACATCAGAACTATGAAATAACACATATGGTATCATGTAGTAACCAAAAAAGTGTTAAACCAATCCAAATATATTTTAGATTCTTCAAAGTAGCCAACCTTTGCCTTGATGACAGCTTTGCACACTCTTGACATTCTCTCAACCAGCTTCATGAGGTAGTCACCTGGAATGCCTTTAAATTAACAGTTGTGCCTTCTTAAAAGTGAATTTCTGAAATTTCTTTCCTTCTTAACGTGTTTGAGCCAGTCTGTTGTGTTGTGACAAGGTAGGGGTGGTAAACAGAAGATAGCCCGATTTGGTAAAAGACCAAGTCCATATTATGGCAAGAACAGCTCAAATAAGCAAAGAGAAATGACAGCCCATCATTACTTTAAGACAAGTTGAGTCATATGGAAAATTTCAAGAACTTGAAAGTTTCTTCAAGTGCAGTCGCAAAAGCCATCAAGCACTATGATGAAACTGGCTCTCATGGGGACCTATTAAATAATAAAAATAAGACAACTAGACTTAGCTTTTAAGTATTACTTACTAAAGAATTTCTAAATAAAACAAATTAAATAGATTTTAACACACTTGTGTGAAATCCTATGCCATGTGATTATTATTATTTGACCCTGCTGGTCATCTATGAACATTTGAACATCTTGGCCATGTTCTGTTATAATCTCCACCCGGCACAGGCAGAAGAGGACTGGCCACCCCTCATAGCCTGGTTCCTCTCTAGGTTTTGGCCTTTCTAGGGAGTTTATCCTAGCCACCATGCTTCTACACCTGCATTGCTTGCTGTTTGGGGTTTTAGGCTGGATTTCTGTACAGCACTTTGTGACATCAGCTGATGTAAGAAGGGCTTTATAAATACATTTGATTGATAACCTTCTACCGGGGTAACTGTTGCCCCCTTTCCTAAAAACAAAGTTGAAATAACAAAAAAATGAAATAACAAAAAAAGTGTAAACTGTAGATATTTATTTCCCTATATAGTTTATTGGCCTACGCATAACCTTCATCCACATACCATTTATTTTCCAAACATTGCTTTCTTGTGTCAGCAATTAGACATTGATCTTAGGGGAGGGCTAGTTACCCCCCCAGCACCCTAGGTAATAAACTGCGCTGCCTGTTGGATGCATAGACTAGAGCAAAAACTAGACATTATAATAGCCTATCTAATAGACCTAATTAAATGAGAGATGCACATGGTTATTTGTTGCATAGCTTCTTTGGGAATATGAACTCATCATGGCCAGAAAAGGTGAGAAATGTACAATGCAGCGGTTATGATGTCCAGTGCATACGGAAAGTATTCAGACCCCTTGACTTTTTTCACATTTTGTTACGTTACAGCCTTATTCTAAAATGTATTACATTGATGGAGGGGGCGGGGGGGGGGCAATCTACACACAATACCCCATAATGACAAATCCAAAACAGGTTTTTAGAATTTTTTGCAAGTTTATAAACCCCCCCCCCCCCCCCCCGGAAATATCACATTTCCATGAGTGTTCAGACCCTTAACTCAGTACTTTGTTGAAGCAAAGCCTCGAGTCTTCTTTGGTATGACGCTACAAGCTTGGCACACCTGTATTTGGGGAGTTTCTCCCCTTCTTCTCGGTAGATAGATCCTCTCAAGCTCTGTCAGGTTGGATGGGGAGCGTCACTACACAGATATTTTCAGGTCTCTCCAGAGATGTTCGATCGGGTTCAAGTCGGGGCTCTGGCTGGGCCACTCAAGGACATTCAGAAACTTATCCCGAAGCTACTCCTGTGTTGACTTGGCTGTGTGCTTAGGGTTGTTGTCCTGTTGGAAGGTGAACCTTCGCCCCCAGTCTGAGGTCCTGAGCACTCTGGAGCAAGTTTTCATCAAGGATCTCTCTGTACTTTGCTCCGTTCATCTTTCCCTCGATCCTGACTAGTCTCCCAGTCCCTGCTGCTGAAAAACCTCCCCACAGCATGATGCTGCCACCGCCATGCTTCACCGTAGGGATGTTGCCAGGTTTCCTCCAGACGTGATGCTTGGCATTCAGGCCAAAGAGTTCAATCTTGGTTTCTTCAGATCAGAGAATCTTGAGAGTCTTTAGCTGCCTTTTGGCAAACTCCAAGTGGGCTGTCATGTGCCTTTTACTGAGGAGTGGCTTCTGTCTGGCCACTCTACCATAAAGGCCTGATTTGTGGAGTGCTGCAGAGATGGTTCTCCACAGAGGAACTCTGGAGCTCTGTCAGAGTGACCATCGCGTTCTTGGTCACCTCCCTGACCAAGGCACTTCTCCCCCGATTGCTCAGTTTGGCCGGGCGGACAGCCCTAGGAAGAGTCTTGGTGGTTGCAAACTTCTTCCATTTAAGAATGATGGAGGCCATTGTGTTCTTTGGGACCTTTAATAATACTGCAGAAATGTTTAAGTGCCCTTCCCCAGATCTGTGCCTCGACACAATCCTTTCTCGGATCTCTACGAGCAATTCCTTTGACCTCATGGTTTGATTTTTGCTCTGACACCTGTGGGACCTTATATAAACAGGTGTGTGCCTTCCCAAATCATATCCAATCAATTGAATTTACCACAGGTGGACTCCAATCAAATTGTAGAAACATCTCAAGGATGATCAATGGAAACAGGATGCACCTGAGCTCAATTTCGAGTCAAATAGCAAAGGGGCTGAATACTTATGTAAATAAGGTATTTCTTTTTTGTTTTCACTTTGTCATTATGAGGTATTGTGATGTCATTATGGGGTATTGTGATGTCATTATGGGGTATTATGTGTACAGTGGGGCAAAAAAGTATTTAGTCAGCCACCAATTGTGCAAGTTCTCCCACTTAAAAAGATGAGGCCTGTAATTTTCATCATAGGTACACTTCAACTATGACAGACAAAATGAGAAAGAAAAAATCCAGAAAATCACATTGTAGGATTTTTAATGAATTTATTTGCAAATTATGGTGGAAAATAAACTTTTGTTATTGACCAAATACTTATCTCAATACTTTGTTATTTACCCTTTGTTGGCAATGACAGAGGTCAAACGTTTTCTGTAAGTCTTCACAAGGTTTTCACACACTGTTGCTGGTATTTTGGCCCACTCCTCCATGCAGATCTCTAGAGCAGTGATGTTTTGGGGCTGTTGCTGGGCAACACGGACTTTCAACTCCCTCCAAAGATTTTCTATGGGGTTGAGATCTGGACACTGGCTAGGCCACTCCAGGACCTTGAAATGCTTCTTACGAAGCCACTCCTTCGTTGCCCGGGCGGTGTGTTTGGGATCATTGTCATGCTGAAAGACCCAGCCACGTTTCATCTTCAATTCGCTTGCTGATGGAAGGAGGGTTTCACTCAAAATCTCACGATACATGGCCCCATTAATTCTTTCCTTTACATGGATCAGTTGTCCTGGTCCCTTTGCAGAAAAACAGCCCCAAAGCATGATGTTTCCACCCCCATGCTTCACAGTAGGTATGGTGTTCTTTGGATGCAACTCAGCATTCTTTGTCCTCCAAACACGACAAGTTGAGTTTTTACCAAAAAGTTATATTTTGGTTTCATCTGACCATATGACATTCTCCCAATCTTCTTCTGGATCATCCAAATGCTCTCTAGCAGACTTCAGACGGGCCTGGACATGTACTGGCTTAAGCAGGGGGACACGTCTGGCACTGCAGGATTTGAGTCCCATGCGGCGTAGTGTGTTACTGATGGTAGGCTTTGCTACTTTGGTCCCAGCTCTCTGCAGGTCATTCACTAGGTCCCCCCGTGTGGTTCTGGGATTTTTGCTCACCGTTCTTGTGATCATTTTGACCCCACGGGGTGAGATCTTGCGTGGAGCCCCAGATCGAGGGAGATTATCAGTGGTCTTGTATGTCTTCCATTTCCTAATAATTGCTCCCACAGTTGATTTCTTCAAACCAAGCTGCTTACCTATTGCAGATTCAGTCTTCCCAGCCTGGTGCAGGTCTACAATTTTGTTTCTGGTGTCCTTTGACAGCTCTTTAGTCTTGGCCATAGTGGAGTTTAGAATGTGACTGTTTGAGGTTGTGGACAGGTGTCTTTTACACTGATAACAGGTGTCTTTTATACTGACTTCCTCCCGTTCCTCTTTAATCTGTGTGGGCTCTGGGTCCTGCTGCCCCAGACTGGGGCTCCACTCCTGCTCACAGTGCTGCTGTTCAGGGGGAACCTCCTCTTCAGGGACAGTTAGCTGCTGGGGGTCTGGAGAGAAGGAGACGGAATAATTAGCCAGTTATACAAAAACAAAGACATTTCTTATATATCCAAATACACTCATGTGTCTATGCTCTGCTGAGGCTAAAGGGATAGCATACAGCAGAAACAAAGGACACCAGAAACATCCCAGAGGGCTTAGCTACTTACAGTAGGCTACATCACATCTGAGTGTCTTATAGCGTTTACTGGACACAGGACATTTGAATGGTTTCTTATTCGTGTGAGACTTCAATGGTTCTTTCAGCTCACTGGTTGTCTTGGCCTCAGTGCAGACTTGAGAGCTTTGTCGTTTCTCTGCCTGTGTCCTCCTTGATTTGAGGGTCTTTAACACAGGTTCCTCACTCTCATCCTCATCCACACTTACAATGATTTCACTGTGAGCTGCAGAACAGTCTGGATTTACTGCAGAGAGGAGCAGAGAGTCACTGGATGGTTCTGATACTCTGTGGTCCTCTCCATTAGGTTCTGTTTGTATCTGTTCAGTTGTGTTGGTGGGTAGAGAGTCTCTGTCCTGATCAGAGTACTTTTCCACACAGGGAGGAGCAGTAAATATGAACTCTACAACATCTGTGGAATCAGACTCAAGTCTGTGAAGCTGCTCTTCCTCCTGACTCGTCCTGACTTCCTCCCGTTCCTCTTTAATCTGTGTGGGCTCTGGGTCCTGCTGCCCCAGACTGGGGCTCCACTCCTGCTCACAGTGCTGCTGCTCAGGGGGAACCTCCTCTTCGGGGACAGTTAGCTGCTGGGGGTCTGGAGAGGAGACGGAATAATTAGCCAGTTAGACAAAAACAAAGACATTTCTCATATATCCAAATACACTCATGTGTCTATGTTCTGCTGAGGCTAAAGGGATAGCATACAGCAGATCGTGGTGAATCTTGCTAGTAGGTTGGCTGCTCTTTGCTTTGGCCACAAGGAGAAATGACAAGGGATGAGAGGGCTTAGCTACATACAGTAGGCTACATCACATCCCAGAGGGCTTAGCTACTTACATTAGGCTACATCACATCCCAGAGGGCTTAGCTACTTACAGTAGGCTACATCACATCCCAGAGGGCTTAGCTACTTACAGTAGGCTACATCACATCCCAGAAGGCTTAGCTACTTACAGTAGGCTACATAACATACCAGAGGCCTTAGCTAGATAGCTACTTACATTAGGCTACATCACATCCCAGAGGGCTTAGCTAGATAGCTACTTACATTAGGCTACATCACATTACTCTTATAAGCAGTTGGCCAGTAACATACCACCCTGCATCCCACTGCTGGTTTACCACTCAAGCTAAGCAGGGTCAGTCCTGGTTGGTCCCTGGATGGGAGACCAGCTGGAAGTGGTGCTGGAGGGACAGTAGGAGGCACTGCTTCCTCTAGGCTAAAAATAAATCCCTTGGCAGTGATTGGGGACATTGCCCTGTGTCGGGTGCTGTCTTTCAGATGGACTGTTAAACAGGTGTCTTGACTCTCTGTGGTCACTAAAGATTTAGGATATTTGGAAAATAAATTTGACGTTTTCCGAGACACATTTTGCCCCAGTGACTCCGTTTGACTACTCATAACAAGCCATTTCCAACAGCAGAGCTGCAGGTGCAGGTGTTTATCTATTCTAGCTTAGCTGCTAAGGTAAGTCTGCTTAATAATACATTCCTTTAGATATTTTATTTAAAATTCCCCGTTATAATGACCAACAGTCCAAGCCCACCGCCATAGGAAATGTAATTGTATTTAAATGAACATCTGGCTTCCTGCGGACTGTTCAGGTTTTTTGCAAGGCAATTGAAAGCAACACGAGCGTAAATACGCCAATGGCAATTTGAATAGACAAAGCCATCGATCACGTGACACCATTCACCACTATGTGAAGACTCAATAGCGCATTTGAAGCCGATTATGATGGCTTCTCGTGTGGGAAATGTCTGTAGACTAATGCCTCGTTTAAAACTGGGAACTCGGAAATATCCGACTTGTGTGCGTTCAAAACAACTGGGAACTCGGGGGAAAAACGAGCTCAGATTGGGAAAAATCGATTTTAACGGCCATCCATTTCTAGAGCTAAGACTTTCCGATCACTGGCATCATGATTTGAACTCGTATTTTTCCGAGTTCCCAGTTGTTTTAAACGCCACAATAACATGCGCTGTTTTAGCTACTCCAGAAAGTGACGTTGCAGGCTAGCTCAGTGGTGCGCCCTCTCATTGAGTTGGTCAAGCTGAAGCTCAACCGGGGTACTGCAGGCTGCCATTAGCTACTAAATTATCCTTAACTTGTGTACATCTGGAGTAATGGAAGCATTTATTGGTAGAATAATTGTTTTCGAAATGTGTTTATTTACACGAAGATCGGCAATGCCGGCAGTACCGCGGGCGGCCTTGATGTTCGTGCGGTGGCTTCCCTGGGAGGGGGTATTTGTTCTCCCCTGAAATACACCTAGCGTTGTTTAAAAACAGCTAATTCTAGCCATGCTATGGGCTAAACTTGCTGCCCCTCTCTGGTGGTTATTTGTTACCCGTGTAAACCACCCACTCTCGCTCTCTTTCAAGACCTATCTACGAACCTGCTCCCAACTCCAGAAGAAGCCTCCGTAGACGTTCAATCTCCTCCTTTGAACGAGAGAGCTCTTGTTCAATCGTCGTTTCCACCGCCGCCATTATCTCAACAGTCACTGCTGCAAGTGGCTCCTGGTACTGGGCTATCCACCTTTCCTCTATCCCAAATATGTTAACGGCTGCCGATATTAATCGCTTGGCTATAAACACAGTCAACAACTGTGGTTTCAACACTTAACTTGAGACTATCGTCCATGGCTTTCTTCTTCTTTAATGTTTACAGACTACATCCAAAAAGGTATATTGCCGCCACCTACCGGATGGCGTAAAAACTGATGCTTTAACAAAAAATAAAATAATTATGTATACAGTACCAGTCAAAAGTTTGGACACACCTACTCATTCAAGGGTTTTTCTTTATTTGTAAATTTTTCTACATTGTAGAAAAATAGTGAAGACATCAGCACTATGAAATAACACATATGGTATCACGTAGTAACCAAAAAAGTGTTAAACCAATCCAAATATATTTTAGATTCTTCAAAGTAGCCAACCTTTGCCTTGATGACAGCTTTGCACACTCTTGACATTCTCTCAACCAGCTTCATGAGGTAGTCACCTGGAATGCCTTTAAATTAACAGTTGTGCCTTCTTAAAAGTGAATTTCTGAAATTTCTTTCCTTCTTAACGTGTTTGAGCCAGTCTGTTGTGTTGTGACAAGGTAGGGGTGGTATACAGAAGATAGCCCGATTTGGTAAAAGACCAAGTCCATATTATGGCAAGAACAGCTCAAATAAGCAAAGAGAAATGACAGCCCATCATTACTTTAAGACAAGTTGAGTCATATGGAAAATTTCAAGAACTTGAAAGTTTCTTCAAGTGCAGTCGCAAAAGCCATCAAGCACTATGATGAAACTGGCTCTCATGGGGACCTATTAAATAATAAAAATAAGACAACTAGACTTAGCTTTTAAGTATTATTTACTAAAGAATTTCTAAATAAAGCAAATTAAATGCATTTTAACACTTGTGTGAAGTGTATGACACTACACGCTTGGCACTACACGCTTGGCACACCTGTATTTGGGGAGTTTCTCCCATTCTTCTCGGCAGATAGATCCTCTCAAGCTCTGTCAGGTTGGATGGGGAGCGTCACTACACAGCTATTTTCAGGTCTCTCCAGAGATGTTCGATTGGGTTCAAGTCGGGGCTCAGGCTGGGCCACTCAAGGACATTCAGAGACTTATCCCGAAGCTACTCCTGCGTTGACTTGGCTGTGTGCTTAGGGTCGTTGTCCTGTTGGAAGGTGAACCTTTGCCCCAGTCTGAGGTCATGAGCGCTCTGGAGCAGTTTTCATCAAGGATCTCTCTGTACTTTGCTCCGTTCATCTTTCCCTCGATCCTGACTAGTCTCCTAGTCCCTGCTGCTGAAAAACATCCCCACAGAATGATGCTGCCACCACCATGCTTCACCGTAGGGATGGTGGCAATTTTCCTCCAGACGTGATGCTTGGCATTCAGGCCAAAGAGTTCAATCTTGGTTTCTTCAGATCAGAGAATCTTGTTTCTCATGGTCTGAGAGTATTTAGGTGCCTTTTGGCAAACTCCAAGTGGGCTGTCATGTGCCTTTTACTGAGGAGTGGCTTCTGTCTGGCCACTCTACCATAAAGGCCTGATTAGTGGAGTGCTGCAGAGATGGTTCTCCACAGAGGAACTCTGGAGCTCTGTCAGGCCTTGGTCACCTCCCTGACCAAGGCCCTTCTCCCCCGATTGCTCTGTTTGGCCAGGCAGCCAGCTCTACGAAGAGTCTTGGTGGTTGCAAACTTCTTCCATTTAAGAATGATGGAGGCCATTGTGTTCTTGGGGATCTTTAATGCTGCAGAATTGTTTAAGTGCCCTTCCCCAGATCTGTGCCTCGACACAATCCTTTCTCGGATCTCTACGAGCAATTCCTTTGACCTCATGGCTTGATTTTTGCTCTGACAACTGTGGGACCTTATATAGACAGCTGTGTGCTTTTCCAAATCATGTCCAATCAACTGAATGTACCACAGGTGGACTCCAATCCAATTGTAGAAACATCTCAAGGATGATCAATGGAAACAGAATGCACCTGAGCTCAATTTATATATATATATATATCCTATATAAAAAATATTTCTCACAAAAGTAGCACACTGGACCTTTACTAGTCCTGTATTAACGGACCGATATAGCCATCTGTAGCGAGGGCAAATTATTGCATCTTGTTATTATATTTAGCTACCTGTTTTTTTTTATGAATAAGAGTTTCATCATATATTCTCCATTTACGCAAGGTTACTACTAATAGGCTACCTTTGCCTTCTTGCAAAGCAATAGACCCACTTCAACCACTGGAAACTGCACAGGCGTGGTCTAATGTTCGCGGGAGGATGAGCACGTCAAATTCAGTTTTTATAAATGCCTTTTGTGTGAAAACTGGCACACTGATGTTTTGGGAAATATTTTGTGGGTATGCAACGATTCTAGATGAGTCACCTGCGTCTCAATATGACTGACTCCAAGCTAAAAATAATTAATTATACAAACAAAAAAATCCAGGGCCACTCAGGCACTAAAATGTCGTAATGCTAAAAGTGGTCTCTCCTGTCTTGTAATTCTATATCTATGTTGTTGCTAGAATTGTTTACTTGTATCCATAACAACAGAAGTTCAACAATGATTTAGAACTTCCGATATTGTGCTTCTTGGCTGGAGTTTGGGTAAGTACAACACATTACCGAGAACAAGAGGGTCTTTATTAGTTACTGTATGAAGCTATGCCATTACATTTTGCACATGACATTTGGTTTAATAAACCATTTTCTTATAACAGTGTATCTTATAATAAAATTAAGGAAAAAATAATAAATTATGAAGGATTTTATTTTTGTCAACAATGGTGGGGACTGTGTGTAGGCTACAAATAGAAAACATTGCATTGCGATTTATTGCATGAAAATTTTGGGCTGTTACTGTACTGACAACCAGGTAGTCTTGGCCCTGGTCAAAAGTAGTGCACTCTAAAGGGAATAGGTTGCCATTGGGCTCAGGTCAAAAGTAGTGCACTATATAGGGAATAGGGTACGATTTGGGACTCAGCCTTGATAGATAAAATTATGTGTTGTTTTCCAGGGGACTGGCCAGCAGTATGTCTGAGACCCGGCACACAGCCTTGGTGACAGTAGGCTTCGGCCAGGGTAGTGAGGTGGATAGTGTGCCCATGGGAAGCCGGATGACGCACATCCCAGAGGCCCCGGCTGGGCAGCGGGGTCCAGGCAAGACCCAGTCTTCAGGCCCGAGGCGTCTGATGCACCAGAGCACCCTGTCACTAGGGGACCCACAGGGATCTGGGACCAGCTACACGACCACCCACACTCAGGTCAGGACTGTACCACTAGATGGTATTATAGAACTGTACCACAACCACACACACAGGACTGTACCACTAGATGGTATTATAGAACTGTACCACAACCACGCACTCAGGACTGTACCACTAGATGGTATTATAGAACTGTACCTGTACCACTACCACACACGTTTGGTATGACGTGTCCTGAGATCCTCTTCCTGATTCTCTCCAGAGTTACTGTGGGCGGGAGGCCGACGGCCAACCGCTGGTCTTCTTTCTCCGAGATCCCGCCTACCCCTCCCAGCACACCAGTCAGCTGGACCTGAGTCACACATCCACCAGCCAATCACAGACACACAGCAGAGACATCCATAACCACAAAGACATCATCCCGGTACGACCAACTGTCATTCTGAATGGATGAATGAAGGAGCGTCAGTTGAGCTTTATTTCATTCTGTGTCTCAGTGCAACACATAAGTTCATGTAGTCACTATAATTGTCAGAGGCAGCTGTCTTCTACAGTACATGGTCATAGAGGCAGCTTTCTTCAGTACTCAATGTCACCAGTAGAGGGTGCTGTAGCCTCAGAGGAAGGAAACCACTCATATCCCCTGTATCTTTCTATTTCACCCCCTGTTCTCCCTCGCTGTCCCCCCAAACCCCTATTCTTATTTTCTGTCTCTCTCTCTGGCCCCTCCTCGTCTATCCTTCTACTCCCCCCCTCTCTCTGGCCCCTCCTCCTCTATCCTTCTACTCCCACCGCTCTCTGGCCCCTCCTCTATCCTTCTACTCCCCCCCCTCTCTGGCCAGTCTATCCTTCTACCCCCTCTCTCTCTCTGGCCCCTCTATCCTTCTACTCCCCCCTCTCTCTGGCCCCTCTATCCTTCTACTCCCCCCTCTCTCTGGCCCCTCTATCCTTCTACTCCCCCCCCCCCCTCTCTCTGGCCCCTCTATCCTTCTACTCCCCCCCCCCCCCCCTCTCTCTGGCCCCTCTATCCTTCTACTCCCCCCCCCTCTCTCTGGCCCCTCTATCCTTCTACTCCCCCCCCCTCTCTCTGGCCCCTCTATCCTTCTACTCCCCCCTCTCTCTGGCCCCTCTATCCTTCTACTCCCCCCTCTCTCTGGCCCGTCGTCCTCTATCCTTCTACTCCCCCCCTCTCTCTGGCCCCTCTATCCTTCTACTCCCCCCCCCTCTCTGGCCCCTCTATCCTTCTACTCCCCCCCCCTCTCTCTGGCCCCTCTATCCTTCTACTCCCCCCTCTCTCTGGCCCCTCTATCCTTCTACTCCCCCCTCTCTCTGGCCCGTCGTCCTCTATCCTTCTACTCCCCCCCTCTCTCTGGCCCCTCTATCCTTCTACTCCCCCCTCTCTCTGGCCCCTCTCCCTCCAGTTCAATGTTCTTCATAGGCTGGGTCAGAGTAATTGGTCTCGTAATCGCGACGGCGTGGCCATGAGAGAGGTGACCAATCCGAAGGAGCCCACCTCCTACTGGACGACCTATCGCAGTGAGCACAGGAGTCCTAGCCCCTCTCCATCACCACACGACCCCACTGGTAGACCCACACTGTGGCATCAACATGATATACTGACAGGTAATATACACACACTTTTTTCCCCTTTCTTACATTTTCTCATGTAAACCCACAGTATCCTGTACGAACCACAGCTCTTTGTGTGTGTGTACATGTGTTGTGTGTGTTTCAGGTGAGGCCAGGAGTCCAGCAGGCCCAGGTAACGCCAGGAGACAGTCTGGAGAGAGAGTCCTGTGGGCAACGCGACGCTGGGAGACGGACTGCTGTTCCCTCCGACTCTACTAAACACACACAATTCAACTGTACGTACACACACACACACACACACACACACAACCAACTCTGACCCAACTGAGTGCAGTTTAGTCCAACAACAGTGAAATACGACCAAAACCAGTCCACTAAGACTCCATCTAGTCAGAAAACTAGTTCAGACAGACTAATACACCTGCTCCCTGAAGAACACTGTACCGGCAGATCTGGGCTGAGTGTTAAAGCACTGAACCGGCAGATCTGGGCTGAGTGTTAAAGCACTGAACTGGCAGATCTGGGCTGAGTGTTAAAGCACTGAACTGGCAGATCTGGGCTGAGTGTTAAAGCACTGTACTGACAGATCTGGGTTGAGTGTTAAAACACTGAACTGGCAGATCTGGGCTGAGTGTTAAAGCACTGAACGGGCAGATCTGGGCTGAGTGTTAAAGCACTGAACTGGCAGATCTGGGCTGAGTGTTATAACACCGAACTGGCAGATCTGGGCTGAGTGTTAAAGCACTGAACTGGCAGATCTGGGCTGAGTGTTAAAACACTGAACTGGCAGATCTGGGCTGAGTGTTAAAGCACTGAACTGGCAGATCTGGGCTGAGTGTTAAAACACTGTACCGGAGGGGGCTTTTCACTTAAAATAAATAATTACTGGGAACAGTGTGTGAGAGAGAATGTGTGCATATGAGATTGAAAGGGTGTGTGTGTGTGCTTGTGAGTGAAAAGTATGTCCAGTGTCAGGAGCAGAACATCTACTATCTAACCACGTCTCCCTCTGACAGGACATTTAACATGAAGGGTTGGTCCTGGGGGGGGGACCCAGTCAGTGCTATGTACAGAATCAACATCAACAACCCTCCCTCTCGTCAACAACCTTCAACCCCCCCCCCCCCCCCCCCTAACGTCAACACCCCTCCCTCTCTAACGTCAACAACATTCAACACCCCTCCCTCCCTAACGTCATCAACCTCCCCGAGGGGTAAACTACAAAGCAGGATCAATAAGCGAGCCGCCATCCATGTCCATTTAAATCAGACTTTATTTATTGTTTGTAGAGAACTCAAAACAGGAGATGAAATGGAGGAGAGGAACAGCGAGATAGTAGATAAAGAATATAACACAGACAAGACAGAGAGATAGGAAGAGGATTGGCGTATTTACAATCACAGGCCCCCCAACCAGAGAGACAGGGATAAAGGGACAGATAAAGGACTCTAGCAGGTCCAGCTAACAGCGTTATTAGTAGATTTCATCAAGCGTTGGATTGTTCACCCACTAATAGGGAACGTGAGCTGGGTTTAGACTGTCGTGAGACAGGGATAGAGGGACAGATAAAAGGACTCTAGCAGGTCCAGCTAACAGCGTTATTAGTAGATTTCATCAAGCGTTGGATTGTTCACCCACTAATAGGGAACGTGAGCTGGGTTTAGACTGTCGTGAGACAGGGATAGAGGGACAGATAAAGGACTCTAGCAGGTCCAGCTAGCAGCGTTACAGCAGTGGGACTACTAGGATAAAGATCACCTGGACTAGACAGTAAGGTCAGGGTAAGGGGCAGGTTACGCTGATCCTAGGTCTGTGCCTCTGAACCAGTGTCAGCTCACACCAAGGCGGCGTCTTAAATAGCACCCTATTCCCTAGATAGTGCACTACTGTTGACCAGGGCCTATAGGGGTAGTGCACTACATAGGGAATAGGGTGCCATTTCAGACACACAATTATATATTCCAAATGTCACCAGACTAGGCTTGAGTCACAAATGGCACCCTATTCCCTAGACAGTGCACTACTCTTGACCAGGGCCTATAGGTGCATTGCACTACATAGGGAATAGGGTGGGACGTCACCTAGGTCTGCTTCTCTACTCTAAACTCCAGTTTCTGCTACGGTTTCAGTGCAATCTTAGAAGACAGACAGAAGCAGGAATCTGAAAGGTAAAGGAACGATGGCAGCAACAACAACAGCAGCGGTGTCCCAGCCTCCTGAAACAATACTGACACCACCTACCATCAGTATGTCCATTAAACTAACCATCCTCACTGGGAGATTGAGTTTTATTATATATTGTATTGTGATGGTATTATATGTGTGGGGTGTTGGATAATAATAATATTGCTAAAGGTTTCTGTTCAGTAGTCTTTCCTCGGACTTCAAAAACAATAATAAGTGACTGGCATCTTAAACACCTTCATATAGGATCTAGAGACAGACACAGCGGGGGGCCACCTCCATGTGTGTGTGTGTGTGTGTGTGTGGGGGGGGGGGGGGGGGGGGGGGGGGGGGGTTCATATGTGTGCGTTGTAATGTTTCAGTGTGGTCTACTCGTGAACTAAAGCCTTGACCGACGTGGCGAATGACTGCATGCGTGGGAGGATAGGTGGAAAAACACTTCCTGTTGAAAAACAAATCCCGCCAGGTGATTGGTTGGTTAGGTGACAGGTCAAGGGGGGAGAGGGCGTGTGTAGAGTTGGTCTGAGCAGACTGAGGAAGTACAGAAGTACTTAGTTGAAGCTTCTTTTGTTTGATCTACGGGTTTTTCCTTCCTCTCATTTTCTTCTTCTCTCTCGTTCGTCTCATCTCACAGATCCCTTCTTCTCCTCCTCTTTCTTCCTACTCGTTCTTCTTTTCCTTCTGTTTCAGCAGTTTGTTGATCTCTCTCTTGGCCATGCCAGCGTACTTACTTATGACGCCATGCTGGTTCAGACCAGGAAGCAGGAGCAGGAAACTCACTGGGAACAAAGGAAACAGAGTCACTACAGTTCAAGTCGGAAGTTTACATACACCGTAGCCAAATACATTTAAACTCAGTTTCACAATTCCTGACATTTAATCCTAGTAACAATTCCTTGTCTTAGGTCAGTTAGGATCACCACTTTATATTAAGAATGTGAAATGTCAGAATAATAGTAGAGAGAATGATTTATTTCAGCTTTTATTTCTTTCATCACATTCCCAGAGGGTCAGACGTTTACATACACTCAACTCCTATTTGGTACCATTGCCTTTAAATTGTTTAACTTGGGTCAAACATTTCAGGTAGCCTTCCACAAGCTTCCCACAATAAGTTGTGTGAATTTTGGCCCATTCCCCCTGACAGAGCTGGTGTAACTGGGTCAGGTTTGTAGGCCTCCTTGCTCGCACACACTTTTTCAGTTCTGCCCACAAATGTTCTATAGGATTGAGGTCAGGGCTTTGTGATGACCACTCCAATACCTTGACTTTGTTGTCCTTAAGCCATTTTGCCACAACTTTGGACGTATGCTTGGGGTCATTGTCCATTTGGAAGACCCATTTGCAAACAAGCTTTAACTTCCTGACTGATGTCTTGAGATGTTGCTTCAATATATCCACATAATTTTCCTTCCTCATGAAGCCATCCATTTTGTGAAGTGCACCAGTCCCTCCTGCAGCAAAGCACACCCACAACATGATGCTGCCACCCCCGTGCTTCACGGTTTGGATGGTGTTCTTTGGCTTGCAAGCCTCCCTCCTTTTCCTCCAAACATAACAATGGTCATTATGGCCAAACAGTTCTATTTTTGTTTCATCAGACCAGAGGACATTACTCCAAAAAGTATGATCTTTGTCCCCATGTGCAGTTGCAAACCGTAGTCTGGCGTTTTTTTAATGTCTCTTTTGGAGCAGTGGCTTCTTCTTTGCTGAGCGGCCTTTCAGGTTATGTCGATATAGGACTCGTTTTACCTCCAGCATCTTCACAGGGTCCTTTGCTGTTCTGGGATTGATTTGCACTTTTCGCACCAAAGTACGTTCATCTCTAGGAGACAGAACGCGTCTCCTTCCTGAACGGTATGACGGATGTGTGGTCCCATGGTGTTTATACTTGCGTACTATTGTTTGTACAGATGAATGTGGTACCTTCAGGCATTTGGAAATTGCTCCCAAGGATGAACCAGACTTGTGGAGGTCTGCAATTTTTTTTCTGAGGTCTTAGCTGATTTCTTTTTATTTTCCCATGATGTCAAGCAAAGAGGCACTGAGTTTGAAGGTAGGCTTTGAAATACATCCACAGGTACACTTCCAATTGACTCAAATTATGTCAATTAGCCTATCAGAAGCTTCTAAAGCCATGACAATTTTCTGGAATTTTCCAAGCTGTTTAAAGGCACAGTCAATTTAGTGTATGTAGACTTCTGACCCACTGGAATTGTAGTACAGTGAATTATAAGTAAAATAATCTGTCTAAACAATTGTTGGAAAAATTACTTGTGTCATGCACAAAGTTGATGTCCTAACCGACTTACCAAAACTATAATTTGTTAACAAGAAATTTGTGGAGTGGTTGAAAAACGAGTTTTAATGACTCCAACCTAAGAGTATGTAAACTTCCGACTTCAACTATGGGCCATGAGTGTCCCAATAATATCTGTTTTGGTGGGAGCAGCCGACCAGTCAGAGGTCTTTAACTGGCAGTAATATGACAGTCACCAACTGTCATATTCCCTGAGCAAGGAGGACCAAACTAAACAGCATACTGCTTACAGGGCTGTTTTCATTAGTGCATAGTGTAGCAAAACGAGCATCTCTTATTGGACAAGCTCAGGTTATTGTGCAGTTTGGTTCCTAACGGGTCTATTAAACAATCTACTCCACGTTGAGTGGAACAATGTCTCACCACATTTAAACAAGTCAGGATTCTGTAGGAGAGTTTGTCTGGTGAACTGGGCAAAGAGACTAGGTCTGCCTCCCAAAGGGCACCCTACTCCCTATGTAGTGCACTACTTTTGACCAGAACCCTATGGGTTCGCCTAATAGGGACTGATCCTATGATATATAACCCTTTCTCTTAGTGGTATTTTACAGTTGCAGGATGACAATGCACTGACTACTGAACAGCTGTCAGCTGGCTATGGAGCCTTGTGCTCGTCTGTTACACTTCCCTAGTGGTCTCAGGTGGTTTAACTGTCACTAATCATTACTATAGCAACAGGAGAAAGCAGAAGAGAGAGCAGCTACAATGTCACACACCAGAATACTACTGATTGTATTTTATTTACATTTTATTTATTTAACCTTTGTTTAACTAGGCAAGCCAGTTAAGAACAAATTCTTATTTACAATGACGGCCAGTGGGTTAACTGTCTTGTTCAAGGGCAGAACGACAGATTTTTTACCTTGTCAGCTCGGGGATTCGATCCATCGACCTTTTGGTTACGAGTCCAACGCTTTAACCACTAGGCTACCTGATTGGACCTAAATACTCCTGCTTGTATTAACCTGATTGGACCTAAATACTCCTGCTTGTATTAACCTGATTGGACCTAAATACTCCTGCTTGTATTAACCTGATTGGACCTAAATACTCCTGCTTGTATTAACCTGATTGGACCTAAATACTC
This sequence comes from Salvelinus fontinalis, assembly GCF_029448725.1. NCBI lineage: Eukaryota > Metazoa > Chordata > Actinopteri > Salmoniformes > Salmonidae > Salvelinus > Salvelinus fontinalis. Next base: position 100,944,187 of record NC_074666.1, read on the forward strand.
CTGCTTGTATTAACCTGATTGGACCTAAATACTCCTGCTTGTATTAACCTGATTGGACCTAAATACTCCTGCTTGTATTAACCTGATTGGACCTAAATACTCCTGCTTGTATTAACCTGATTGGACCTAAATACTCCTGCTTGTATTAACCTGATTGGACCTAAATACTCCTGCTTGTATTAACCTGATTGTCTGAACTCAGAACATCAGGACTTTGTGAAATAATGCAGCAATGAGTAAGCTACAGTCGTGGAACCTTTTGGCTGAGTTAGCCATTAGCCCAGGTAGGTTTAGTACAGGTAGGCTGAGTTAGCCATCAGCCCAGGTGGGTTTAGTACAGGTTGGCTGAGTTAGCCATTAGCCCAGGTGGGTTTAGTACAGGCTGGCTGAGTTAGCCATTAGCCCAGGTGGGTTTAGTACAGGTTGGCTGAGTTAGCCATTAGCCCAGGTAGGTTTAGTACAGGCTGGCTGAGTTAGCCATTAGCCCAGGTGGGTTTAGTACAGGCTGGCTGAGTTAGCCATTAGCCCAGGTGGGTTTAGTACAGGCTGGCTGAGTTAGCCATTAGCCCAGGTAGGTTTAGTACAGGCTGGCTGAGTTAGCCATTAGCCCAGGTAGGTTTAGTACAGGCTGGTACAATGTCTTAAGAAACTATTCATACCCCTGGACTTACTCCACATTTTGTTGTGGTTTATCTACACATAATATCCCATCATGACAAAGTAAAAACATGTTTTTAGAAATGATAGCAAATGTATAAAATTAAATATATATACATCTCATTTGCACAAGTATTCACAACCCTGAGTGAATAAATGTTAGAAGCACCTTTGGCAGTGATTACAGCTGTGAGTGTTTCTGGGTGAGTCTAAGAGCTTTACACACCTGGATTGTACAATATTTGCACATTATTATTTTAACAATTCTTCAAGCTCTGTCAAATTGGTTGTTTATCATTACTAGGCAAACCTTTCAAGTATTGCCATAGATTGTCAAGCAGATTTAAGTTGAAACTGCCAGTCAGGAACAGTCAACGTCTTCTTATACAGTGTAGATTTGGCCTTGTGTTTCAGGTTATTGTCCTGCTGAAAGGTGAATTCATCTCCAGTGTCTGGTGGAACGCAGACTGAACCAGGTTTTCCTCTAGGATTATGCCTGTACTTTGCCCCAAACATTAAACTTCATATTCAGGACAAAAAGTGAATTGATTTGCCACATTTTTTTGCAGTATTACTTTAGTGGATTGTTGTGAACAGGATGCCTGTTATGGAATATTTTTCACTCTGTTGTTTAGGTCAGTTTTCTATCACAGCCATTAAACTAACGGTTTTAAAGATCACCATGGTGAAATCCCTGAGCGGTTTCCTTCCTCTCCGGCAACTGAGTTGCCTGAAGGACGCCTGTATCTTTGTAGTGGCTAGGTGTATTGAGACGCCATCCGAAGTGTAATTAATAACTTCACCATGCTCAAAAAGGGACATTCAATTACTGCTATTTTGTTTTTACCCATCTACCAACAGGTGCCTTCTTTGCGAGGCATTGTAAAACCTGCCTGGTCCTTGTGGTTGAACCAGTGTTTGACTGAGGAACCTGACAGACAACTTTATGTAATAGATGAGGTAGTCATTCTAAAATATGTTAAACACTATTATTGCACAGAGTGAGTCCATGCAACTTATTATGTGACTTGTTAAGGACATTTTTACTTCCTGAACTTATTTAGTCTTGCAATAACAAAGGGGTTGAATAGTTATTCATTAGTAAAAATAAATAAAAATAAACTTAATTCCACTTTGACATTATGGTTATGATGTGTAGATCAGACACACAAAATCTAGTCAATTTTAATCCAGTCAAAGGGTGTGAAAACAGGTACGTCGGTAGGCTACAGATGGGTCGGTAGGGTACGGGCACTGTAGGTAGGTCGGCCGGTAGCGTACAAGTAGGTAAGTAGGGTAAGGGTAGGGCGGTAGTGTACATGTAGATAAGGTAGGTAAGGGTGCATGTAGATAAGTAGGGTACAGGTACAGGCAGGTAGACAGGTGTTGGTACGTACCGATCAGGTAGGTGAGGAAAAGGTTGTGGACTTGCTGTCCCATCCAGGCCACCGCCACCAGACTGCTTATCACCGACGCAAAGTACTGTGGGAAGACAACCGGAAGTGACATCATTTCCCCGTTCCAAAACAGACGACAGACCCCGTTCCAAAACAGACGACAGATGGAGAGACCCTGTTCTAAAACAGACGGAGACCCTGTTCTAAAACAGACGGAGAGACCCTGTTCTAAAACAGACGGAAAGACCCTGTTCTAAAACAGACGGAAAGACCCTGTTCTAAAACAGACAACAGACGGAGAGACCCTGTTCTAAAACAGACGGAGAGACCCTGTTCTAAAACAGACAACAGACGGAGAGACCCTGTTCTAAAACAGACGGAAAGACCCTGTTCTAAAACAGACAACAGACGGAGAGACCCCGTTCTAAAACAGACAACAGACGGAGAGACCCTGTTCTAAAACAGACGGAAAGACCCTGTTCTAAAACAGACAACAGACGGAGAGACCCTGTTCTAAAACAGACGGAAAGACCCTGTTCTAAAACAGACAACAGACGGAGAGACCCCGTTCTAAAACAGACAACAGACGGAGAGACCCTGTTCTAAAACAGACAGAGAGACCCTGTTCCAAAACAGACGAAGAAACCCTGTTCCAAAACAGACGAAGAAACCCTGTTCCAAAACAGACGAAGAAACCCTGTTCTACAACAGAGGACAGAGCTAAAGTGGGTCTCGGTGTGTGTGTGTGTGTGTGTGTGTACCATCTTGGGTTTCTCCTCCTTGAGCGAGAAGAGTCTTTTCCACCAGCCCAGGATGCGACGCTGAGTCTTCACGAGGTTACCACAGATCTCATGGAAACGCTGCTGCTGCTCTGAAGACCTGGAGGAGCAGGGAGGAGAAACAGAGAGGAAGAGAGAGACAGAGAAGGGAGGGGAGGAGAGAGAGGAAGGAGAAGAGAATGAAAAGAGGGAGAGGAAGGAGGAGGAGAGTGATATTACCATTATATCCAAGACAAGTCGTTTTATTCAGTCAACAGCTATCCCTATATCTCTCCATCCATCTGAACAGGAACACTTGATCAGAACCAGCTCAGTAGAATGAGATGAGTCTATCAGATATCATATGGTCCCCTTGATAAGGCAGTTGGGGGAAGTGCCCTTCAATTCTGCTGAGCCACAACTACCCATTTCAAGCTCAGGTCAGAACATGGGCTTATGAACCAGCAGGACTCCCTGCCAGACACTGAAATAGACCCAGTGTGTGTGTAGGGCTTGTATGTACGCAGGTCCTCTGAGTAAGTGTGTGTGAATGCATGCGTCTGCAAACCCTGCTCTAAATCCTCTAATGGCCTACAGAGACACCTCTAAATCCTCTAAATGGCCTACAGAGACACCTCTAAATCCCCTAAATGGCCTACAGAGACACCTCTAAATCCCCTAAATGGCCTACAGAGACACCTCTAAATCCCCTAAATGGCCTACAGAGACACCTCTAAATCCCCTAAATGGCCTACAGAGACACCTAAATCCTCTAAATGGCCTACAGAGACACCTAAATCCTCTAATGGCCTAAAGAGACATCTAAATCCTCTAATGGGCTACATAGAGACTCCTCTAATGGGCTATTGAGATATAACTCTAAATCCTCTAATGGGCTGCATAGATATACAGTTGAGGTCGGAAGTTTACATACACCTTAGCCAAATGCATTTAAACTCAGTTTCACAATTCCTTAAATTTAATCATAGTAAAAATTCCCCGTCTTAGGTCAGTTAGGATCACCACTTTATTTTAAGAATGTGAAATGTCAGAATAATAGTTGAGAGAATTACTTAATTCAACTTTTATTTCTTTCATCACATTCCCAGTGGTTCAGAACTTTAAATACATTCAATTAGTATTTGGTAGCATTGCCTTTAAATTGTTTAACTTGGGTCAAACATTTCAGGTAGCCTTCCACAAGCTTCCCACAATAAGTTGGGTGAATTTTGGCCCATTCCTCCTGACAGAGCTGGTGTAACTGAGTCAGGTTTGTAGGCCTCCTTGCTCCCACACACTTTTTCAGTTCCGCCCACAAATTTTCTATAGGATTGAGGTCAGGGCTTGGTGATGGCCATTCCAATACATTTACTTTGTTGTCCTTAAGCCATTTTGGCACAACGTTGGAAGTATGCATGGGATCATTGTCCATTTGGAAGACCCATTTGCGACCAAGTTTTAACTTCCTGACTGATGTCTTGATGTTGCTTCAATATATCCACATCATTTTCCTTCCTCATGAAGCCATCCATTTTGTGAAGTGCACCAGTCCCTCCTGCAGCAAAGCACCCCCACAACATGATGCTGCCACCCCCGTGCTTCACAGTTGGGATGGTGTTCTTTGGCTTGTAAGCCTCCCCCTTTTTCCTCCAAGTCATTATGGCCAAACAGTTCTATTTTTGTTTCATCAGACCAGAGGACATTACTCCAAAAAGTATGATCTTTGTCCCCATGTACAGTTGCAAACCGTAGTCTGGCTTTTTTTTTTATGGCGGTTTTGGAGCAGTGGCCTTTCAGGTTATGTCGATATATGACTCGTTTTACTGTGGATATAGATACTTTTGAGCCTGTTTCCTCCAGCATCTTCACAAAGTCCTTTGCTGCTGTTCTGGGATTGATTTATCTTCTGCTTTGCTTTATCTTGGCCAGGTCGCAGTTGTAAATGAGAACTTGTTCTCAACTGGCCTACCTGGTTAAATAATATATATATTTTTTTAAATGCACTTTTTGCACCAAAGTACGTTCATCTCTAGGAGACAGAACGCGTCTCCTTCCTGAGCGGTATGACGGCTGCATGGTCCCATGGTGTTTATACTTGCGTACTATTGTTTGTACAGATGAACGTGGTACCTTCAGGCGTTTGGAAATTGCTCCCAAGGATGAACCAGACTTGTGGAGGTCTACAATTTTCTTTCTGAGGTCTTAGCTGATTTTTTGATTTTCCCATGATGTCAAGCAAAGAGGCACTGAGTTTGAGGGTAGGTCTTGAAATACATCCACAGGTACACCTCCAACTCAAATGATGTCAATTAGCCTATCAGAAGCTTCTAAAGCCATGACATCATTTTCTGGAATTTTCCAAGCTGTTTAAAGTCAGTCAATTCATGGGAAAGTTCCTGGGAAATGACTGACAACAGAGCTCTTAGCTCCCTCTGTAGATGCCTACTGGAGAACTTTTATTTGTATTGCTTTTAATTTTTTTTTTAAATCTTATTAACACTTTGTTCTAGCTAGCTATTTGTGTAGGTAGCTATCAAGTAAACACAATGATATAGTTAGTATGTAAACAGTGAATTATAAGTGAAATAATCTGTCTGTAAACAATTGTTGGAAAAATTACTTGTGTCATGCAAAGTAGATGTGCTAACCGACTTGCCAAAACTATATTTTGTTAACAAGAAATTTGTGGAGTGGTTGAAAAACAAGTTTTAATAACTCCAACCTAAGTGTATGTAAACTTCCGAATTCAACTGTACCTCTAAATCCTCTAATGGGCTACATAGAGATAAATCTAAATCCTCTAATGGGCTACATAGAGATAAATCTAAATCCTCTAATGGGCTACATAGAGACACCTCTAAATCCTCTAATGGGCTACATAGAGACACCTCTAAATCCTCTAATGGGCTACATAGAGACACATCTAAATCCTACCCCCTCTCATCTCCTTTCCTTCCAAAGGTCAGAGGGCTGCAGGTAGCCTCGCGGTTAAGAGCATTGGGCCAGTAACCGAAAGGTCGCTGGTTTGAGTCCCCGAGCAGAATAGGGGGAAAATCTGTCGATGTGCCCTTGCGCAAGGCACTTAAGCCTTGTAAGTCTCTCTGGATAAAAGAGATCCTAGATATTTTCCCTGTGACACCACTAACTACAGACTGGCGCTAGAGAGAGTCCTGATACACCACTAACTACAGACCGGCGCTAGAGACAGTCCTGATACACCACTAACTACAGACCGGCGCTAGAGACAGTCCTGATACACCACTAACTACAGACTGGCGCTAGAGACAGTCCTGATACACCACTAACTGCAGACTGGCGCTAGGGACAGTCCTGATACACCACTAACTGCAGACTGGCGCTAGGGACAGTCCTGATACACCACTAACTGCAGACTGGCGCTAGGGACAGTCCTGATACACCACTAACTGCAGACTGGCGCTAGGGACAGTCCTGATACACCACTAACTGCAGACTGGCGCTAGGGACAGTCCTGATACACCACTAACTGCAGACTGGCGCTAGGGACAGTCCTGATACACCACTAACTGCAGACTGGCGCTAGGGACAGTCCTGATACACCACTAACTGCAGACTGGCGCTAGGGACAGTCCTGATACACCACTAACTGCAGACTGGCGCTAGGGACAGTCCTGATACACCACTAACTGCAGACTGGCGCTAGAGACAGTCCTGATACACCACTAACTGCAGACTGGCGCTAGAGACAGTCCTGATACACCACTAACTGCAGACTGGCGCTAGAGACAGTCCTGATACACCACTAACTGCAGACTGGCGCTAGAGACAGTCCTGATACACCACTAACTGCAGACTGGCGCTAGAGACAGTCCTGATACACCACTAACTGCAGACTGGCGCTAGAGACAGTCCTGATACACCACTAACTGCAGACTGGCGCTAGAGACAGTCCTGATACACCACTAACTGCAGACTGGCGCTAGAGACAGTCCTGATACACCACTAACTGCAGACTGGCGCTAGAGACAGTCCTGATACACCACTAACTGCAGACTGGCGCTAGAGACAGTCCTGATACACCACTAACTGCAGACTGGCGCTAGAGACAGTCCTGATACACCACTAACTGCAGACTGGCGCTAGAGACAGTCCTGATACACCACTAACTGCAGACTGGCGCTAGAGACAGTCCTGATACACCACTAACTGCAGACTGGCGCTAGAGACAGTCCTGATACACCACTAACTGCAGACTGGCGCTAGAGACAGTCCTGATACACCACTAACTGCAGACTGGCGCTAGAGACAGTCCTGATACACCACTAACTGCAGACTGGCGCTAGAGACAGTCCTGATACACCACTAACTGCAGACTGGCGCTAGAGACAGTCCTGATACACCACTAACTGCAGACTGGCGCTAGAGACAGTCCTGATACACCACTAACTACAGAACGTCACTTCATCCTGTTACGACTGAACCACTGAAGGAGAGGGGATGGGGGGGGTAAGAGAGCAGGAGAAATAATTAAAGCGAAGGAGAAAACGCAGACTACGTCCCAAATGGCACCCTATTCTCCATGGGCCCTGGGTAAAAAGTAGCACACTAAAAATGGGAAACAGCCCAACACACTAAACTAGGAGTACATGTTAGCCGTGTGAGAGTTTGTAGGACAGACCCAAGAGGTTGATTAGAGTTGGAAAACGCTGGTAACTTTCCTCCTCTCTCTCTCCCTCTCTCATTTGTACATCAGCGCTGCTTTAATAACTGTAATTAGAAGTGATTTAACACTGCCTGGATCCGTTAGATGTACGCCGGTGTCATGCTCAACTAATATCACACCATGTCCCCAAACACACCGTCCCCAGAACCCCTACAAACAACCCCTACTCCCTGCCAACAACCCTCAACAACCCCTAAAGTTCTGCTGCCCTCCCCCCTAAGCAGATACCCCCACCCTTTCACCCACAGATGACACCAAACTCCTCTGCCCTAGATATAACCCTTCTACCCTGTACCCCAGATATACCCACCCACCCTGTACCCTAGATATACCCACCCACCCTGTACCCCAGATATACCCACCCACCCTGTACCCCAGATATACCCACCCACCCTGTACCCCAGATATACCCACCCACCCTGTACCCCAGATATACCCACCCACCCTGTACCCCAGATATACCCACCCACCCTGTACCCCAGATACACCCCCAGGCTCTCACCACTTGTTGGATCCGAAGATGCGGGGTGCGAGGGTAGGCACCAGGTAGTCAAACAGACACAGCAGCATGACAGTGCAAGACAGGCCGGTCAGCACCGAGGGGTCCAGGTAGTAGATCATCCTGGAGGAAGCAGGGGAGAGACAGAGAGTCAGATGTCTCAATTCCACTGCAAGTTAAAGCAAGCGGACACCAGAGTAATTAGGTATTCTATCAAGGGTTCTGAAAAGCTACATTTACTATCCTGAACAAAAATATAAACGCAACATGCAACAATTAAAGATTTTACTGAGTTACTGTTCACATAAGAAAATCAGTCAATTGAAATAAATTCATTAGGCCCTATGAATGGCACGACAATGGGCCTCAATCTCAACACAGTCTCTGTGCATTCAAATTGCCGTCGATAAAATGCAATTGTGTTGGTCGGCCGTAGCTTATGCCTGCCCATTACCCCACCGAGGGGCACTCTGTTTACAATGTTGACATCAGCAAACTGCTCAACCCACACGACACCATACACGTGGTCTGCAGTTGTAAAGCCGGTTGGACGTACTGCCAAATTCTCTAAAATGACTTTGGAAGCGGCTTATGGTAGAGAAATTAACATTACATTTTCTAGTAACAGCTCTGGTGGACATTCCTGCAGTCAGCATGCCAATTGCACGCTTCCTCAAAACAAAATGCCACAGATCTCTAGTTATGTGACAAAACTACACATTTTACGTAAAAGGCCACTCAAAAAAGTTCATGTATGACCCTTATTCACAAATCACAGATGCAAGTTTTTTTCTGGGCAGAAGTGAAGATAGCGTTACAGATTAGTTATACAAGGAGAAGAGAAGACAGCAGATGGGTGGTGCAGTTGTGGCAACTGTGCTCCATTGAGAACTCTTTAAGAATGCCTATACTGCAGAGAACTTGATTGATGAGGAACACAGGGATCTTGCTGCCCACTCTGGTGTTATGGAAACATTTGTCCTGATCCAAAAAATAAATTGCAGACAACTCCATTTCAGCTGGACCAAATGGGACAGTTAATCCAGTTCAGCTGGACCAAATGGGACAGTTAATCCAGTTCAGCTGGACCAAATGGGACAGTTAATCCAGTTCAGCTGGACCAAATGGGACAGTTAATCCAGTTCAGCTGGACCAAATGGGACAGTTAATCCAGTTCAGCTGGACCAAATGGGACAGTTAATCCAGTTCAGCTGGACCAAATGGGACAGTTAATCCAGTTCAGCTGGACCAAATGGGACAGTTAATCCAGTTCAGCTGGACCAAATGGGACAGTTAATCCAGTTCAGCTGGACCAAATGGGACAGTTAATCCAGTTCAGCTGGACCAAATGGGACAGTTAATCCAGTTCAGCTGGACCAAATGGGACAGTTAATCCAGTTCAGCTGGACCAAATGGGACAGTTAATCCAGTTCAGCTGGACCAAATGGGACAGTTAATCCAGTTCAGCTGGACCAAATGGGACAGTTAATCCAGTTCAGCTGGACCAAATGGGACAGTTAATCCAGTTCAGCTGGACCAAATGGGACAGTTAATCCAGTTCAGCTGGACCAAATGGGACAGTTAATCCAGTTCAGCTGGACCAAATGGGACAGTTAATCCATTTCAGCTAAACCAAATGGGACAGTTAATCCAGTACAGCTGGACCAAATGGACACTTATCCAGTACAGCTGGACCAAATGGACACTTATCCAGTTCAGCTGGACCAAATGGACACTTATCCAGTTCAGCTGGACCAAATGGGACAGTTATCCATTTCAGCTGGACCAAATGGGACAGTTATCCATTTCAGCTGGACCAAATGGGACAGTTATCCATTTCAGCTGGACCAAATGGGACAGTTATCCATTTCAGCTGGACCAAATGGGACAGTTATCCAGTTCAGCTGGACCAAATGGGACAGTTATCCAGTTCAGCTGGACCAAATGGGACAGTTATCCAGTTCAGCTGGACCAAATGGGACAGTTATCCAGTTCAGCTGGACCAAATGGACATTTATCCGACAAGTAGCTAAAGTTAACTTTATTGAATGATCTCTGATCATAAACCTCTATGAGCTGGTTGTTGTTTTTATACTAGCCCAAACAGTGCAGATGTGTTTTCACATTAATCAAAAATATGTTTGGCATATTTTATTAGAATAGGATATATAGGCCTACACATTGAACTTGAAATATCAACTTGTTTCATATTGTCAAAAAAAGCAACTGTTCCAAGTACATGACTGCTGCTTCCAGATTCTCAAATCTACTTAGTGATCTATAAATGGGTCAATCCAGACAGTCCAGACTGGTCTCATACTGCAGCGTTTTGGAGTGGTTCCGCCACAACGAGACACTGGGTCCAGATGGTCCAATTTCCTCTCCCATCATGCTGTGTGGTAAATGTCATTCCAGACAAATATCCGTTGCCTTATGGGCTCTACACTGGTTTTCAGGAAGCAGAAGACTCCCGGGACTTGTGAAGTCAAAGTTCCAGGTATGTCCTGCACCCAGCCTGTGATGTGTGTGTCAGGTTAGGTACTGTGACTGCAAAAATAAAGAATATCCATGCAAATGGACCAATAAAGCAAGTACTGTTACTTTTATAATATAAGACAAAAAAGGGAACAACATTCAACCTCCACCCACCCAGAGAGAAAAGTGAAGACATTTGGTTGCATATAAAAAATAAAACAGTATACAACACAATGTTAGTAACTGCTGTATGTGCAGCCCAAAAGTCTGTGACGCTACGTTCATCCTGGAGTGGTCTTCTAACCAGGTCCCGGGTCTCTCCTCTGTAAAAATGTTTAAGTGGGAAATTAGGCTTGGGCAGGTGGGATGAAGGATCCCTGTAAACCACCGTTGGATCCTGTCACCACTCCAGCACCTGGTCAACCAGTTTCTACTGGAACTGTTTTGGTTAATAGATGTATTTTTTGTTGCCATCCACTGCTTGGACTGTTGTTTTGGGAAGACAGCCTTTATTAAGTGTTTCTCACCTACACAATGAATTCAGAGAGCAGTTAGACATGTTTATATGGTAAACACACACACACTAAAATGATTGAGGTTTGGGTTTCACAAAATACAGGTAGAGTAGCTGATGCAACAGGAAAGGTGGTAGTTTATATTACACGAGACAATGTCTTCAAAGTGATGCACATGCCTGATCCATTTTATAACAGGAGGTATCAAGTCAAAACGGGTTTATACATTCGTTCAACTTCTTTAAGTACCAGTCAGTGGCAGTTCCTTGCCCACATTTTCAAACGACAAATTATTACAGTTTGGTGTATTGACAAAGATTCTTTCACTTTTTTTTCATTTTTAAACACACCCAAGTCAAGTGACATGTTTACAATCTGTAAAACTTTTTTGTTATGGCCACTGTACTAAAAGTAATTATATTGTTAGGATATTAATTGCCCCTATCGACATGGGGGAGGGGTTACAAATAGGGATGTTTACCGCTAATCTGTTAGCCACCGAAAATATATTTGACTATGCTAATCAGTCCATAGGTAAATTTGCGTCGTTTAATTTGTATTAAATTGGCTTGTGTGTATCTTATGACACGCTCACAGCATACAGAACCTAGTCTGAGGAGCGGAGTAGCCCTTCACCGGCCAGACAGTGTGAGCAGCAGCTCCTCACAGACATGCTACTGGAGTAAAAACGGCCTTTTGGAGGACAAGACATTGCGCAACAAATAACAATTCAATAGTGTGTTAACTTGATGGCCACGAAAAAGTAGTATGTTTGTCAATCTTAACTCGTAATTAAAGCACGCCTCCCATTCGCCATTCCAGTGCGTATGCTAGTCAACGGTAGGCAGGCTATCATCACGACACCCACCACTTTGAACGGTGAGCGGGAGGCAGTATAAATTGTTTGAAAGCTGTTTTATGTTCATTTAAATAATGAAGTCTTACCTTGCTTCTAAAGGAGCCTAGCCAAAATCCATCCATAGAACCGTGGAGGCAATTATTTTAAATATAAAAAAAGAAGTAATTCATTACCCAGTACTTGTCTCCTAGTCATATTAGCAACACATCGTAGTTGTTGATAGATTCCCCCTCTTAGTTTCTCATGGAAATGATCATCTCTGTCACATATAGAACCGCTCGTATTAGGGGAGCTGTTTAGAACAGTGGTGTCCTGAGATTTGCATTTTGGTAAATGTTTGAAAACAACCTTCTATAAGCTGCTTTATTACAGGCGTTGCGTGTTCAATACCAGGCTATAGCATTGACTGGAAGGCGATAGGCTTGATATTGTTGCATGTTTCCATTAAGCGCTTAATGAAAAATGTCCGTTCCTTGTATGCACGCATTGTATTTTTGTGGTTCCTGGAGCCAGGTATTATGGGCAATATACCCCAGGTGGTTCCTGGAGCCAGGTATTATGAGCAATAATGTTAAGGCAATGGGGCTAAAAGTAATTATATTGTTAGGATAATCATGGCCATAATGAACAGGTGAGGGTTATGAATACACAATAGACCAGACTACTTGCTACCTAATACGCATACACCAGGGGGTTCCTGGGACCATGCATTCCACACTAATACGCATACACCAGGGGGTTCCTGGGACCATGCATTCCACACTAATACGCATACACCAGGGGGTTCCTGGGACCATGCATTCCACACTAATACGCATACACCAGGGGGTTCCTGGGACCATGCATTCCACACTAATACGCATACACCAGGGGGTTCCTGGGACCATGCATTCCACACTAATACGCATACACCAGGGGGTTCCTGGGACCATGCATTCCACACTAATACGCATACACCAGGGGGTTCCTGGGACCATGCATTCCACACTAATACGCATACACCAGGGGGTTCCTGCGACCATGCATTCCACACTAATACGCATACACCAGGGGGTTCCTGGGACCATGCATTCCACACTAATACGCATACACCAGGGGGTTCCTGGGACCATGCATTCCACACTAATAGGCCTACACCTGGGGGTTCCTGGGACCATGCATTCCACGCTAATACCCCTACACCAGGGGGTTCCTGGGACCATGCATTCCACGCTAATAGGCCTACACCAGGGGGTTCCTGGGACCATGCATTCCACGCTAATAGGCCTACACCAGGGGGTTCCTGGGACCATGCATTCCACACTAATAGGCCTACACCAGGGGGTTCCTGGGACCATGCATTCCACGCTAATAGGCCTACACCAGGGGGTTCCTGGGACCATGCATTCCACGCATACACCAGGGGGTTCCTACCATGCATTCCATGCAAGACTATAGAGTTGTTAAAAGCATGAAATGTTGCCATGCAAATAAACCATGTCTAGCCAACAGACATTATAGATTAACAAGTAGACAAGATCCTAAATAATTTAAATGCAAAACCTTTTATTTTAATTCTGTGTATTCTGCAATGTAAGATGACACAATTACTATCTGTTATCTCCTCAACGCGTGTCATAAAGACAGGGCACATCTGCTAACTGGCTGTCTACATGATATGGTGCAATGGTTACAACACAATAAGATACACTCATACCGCAATGAAGAAACTACATACCTCAGCAGCACCCTCCATTTTGGAGCTGCACCATATCCAGACCATTAGAATACAGAAGAAACTACATACCTCAGCAGCACCCTCCATTTTGGAGCAGCGCCATATCCAGCCCATTAGAATACAGAAGAAACTACATACCTCAGCAGCACCCTCCATTTTGGAGCTGCACCATATCCAGCCCATTAGAATACAGAAGAAACTACATACCTCAGCAGCACCCTCCATTTTGGAGCAGCGCCATATCCAGCCCATTAGAATACAGAAGAAACTACATACCTCAGCAGCACCCTCCATTTTGGAGCAGCGCCATATCCAGCCCATTAGAATACAGAAGAAACTACATACCTCAGCAGCACCCTCCATTTTGGAGCTGCACCATATCCAGCCCATTAGAATAGAGAAGCAAGAGCTGTCAGAGTTCTACGTTTTCCCCAGCATTTCTGAATCGTAGTCATCGTTGTTGATGAAGTGCTTAGGCTACTACACACGTCTGTATCCGTCTCTTTCAAAGGAAAACAGTGACATTTTGTTCCTTCCCTAGAATTCTTACAGCCATGGACTGGAAACACACATGCACAGTTGTTACCCATCTCCAATGTTATTGCATTCGGCCACATAATATAATACCAATCACTTTAGGTGGAAAAGAACACATTTCCTGTCTTAAAAAACCTATAACACTTTTGATTATATATATATATATATTTTTTTTAAAGAGCTCATTTGGCCGTATGCTTTCAATGAAACAAAGAATTTGTCCACAATTGACAGGTTTCTCAATTGCTCTGACTGACAAGAGCAGCACTAGTGCACAAAAAAACGTCACGAGTCACGTGACCCTTTTATTTAGGCAGTTTCCAGTTCTAGACCCCAGGGAGAGAAGGCAAAGTCCACCTAACTAGTTCATGTATGGAATCACTTGGGAAATTTAGGTGAACTTACCCTTTAAAAACAGCTAAATATCAAAATGTGTATGTAGAATAGCATGGAACTGCTCATTTCTCTGCCCCATTGTAAAATGTGTTAATGTGTGAAGCTAGCTAACTTCCTGTATCAACACATTTTGCTATGGGGCAGAGCAATTTGCACTTAGGGAGCCTTTCACTTATACTGTGCTTTCAAAATACCCCTCAAGAGAGGCATAATATGTCAAACTGTGGAACTGCAGGAAATGCATTTTAACATGTGAAAAAAATTATCTGGAGGACCTGGAACTGCTTGCTTGTCAAGACATTAACATTCCTTATTGATTAGATAGAGATAAATATTTATTACATTTATTTAACTATGCAAGTCAGTTAAGAATTTGTTCTTATTTACAATGACGGCCTACCGGGCAACAGTGGGTTAACTGCCTTGTTCAGGGGTAAAACGACAGATTTTTTTCCTCATTCGATCTAGCTACCTTTCAGTTACTGGCCCAATGCTCTAACCACTAGGCTACCTGCCACCCCAAAATATCAACTGTATGGTGGCAAGAGCGCGCAACTGCTTACACAGATGAGTGCTGTGTGGAAAGAACTGTGTTCCCATAAGCCCAGTCACTGGACAACATGTCGAAATGCAATCTGGGAAAAGACAACAGTTTTGATGGTAATTATTGAAAAGAGGATCCAAGCTTTCCACTGCTGTAACGATCTATTCCTTAACTCCAATTGGCAGTGTTTCACAACAGGAGTGTCTGGCATGACAAAGAAAAGGAACCGCGAGAAGAGCATCGGCCTTTCAAATGCATAAACGGTAGGCCTACATTCACTCTAAAATGTACACAGTTCAACTATTTATAAACAAGGTAAAATCTAATGATAATTCAGTAAACAAGCTACCTCATGCTACAGAAACAGGGGATGGGCTCCTGTCTAATGTACTGTTCTGGCTCAAACTAGGCTACTTCCTAAACTCAGTCTCTGTGTGGGCACGTCTGTCCATCGTGTGAGTGTCTGTCTTTTCTCTGTGTGGTGTTCAGTGATAATGCTGATTGTAACCCCCCCCCCGTTGCATCAGGCTACAGGTGGTCATGCTGATTGTAACCCCGTTGCATCAGGCGATCATGCTGATTGTAACCTCCCGTTGCATCAGGCTACAGGCGATCATTCTGATTGTAACCCTCGTTGTGTCAGGCTACAGGCGATCATGCTGATTGTAACCCCCCTTGCATCAGGCTACAGGCGATCATGCTGATTGTAACCCCCCTTGCATCAGGCTACAGGCGATCATGCTGATTGTAACCCCCCTTGCATCAGGCGATCATGCTGATTGTAACCCCCCTTGCATCAGGCGATCATGCTGATTGTAACCCCCCTTGCATCAGGCGATCATGCTGATTGTAACCCCCCTTGCATCAGGCTACAGGTGATCTTGCTGATTGCTAAAATAGCACAGTTGCCAGCAATATGGACTATATCACAGGCCCTGAAGACATGACATTTCATCAATGTTATTGGGCTCATTTCTGGATTTTATAGTTGGCTATAAAATACTGGACAATGTAACTGTCCAGACTGCAAATGAAACATTAAGTCAAACATGATTAAAATTCTGCCTAAAAAAACAACAACTTTCCCCTGTGATCTCGCCCACGAGCCAGTGGTTGTCACTTGGTACTAGCCCGGTGTGCTACTGGCAAATTTACCTGAATGTCAAGCCCTGGTGTGTGTGTGAGAGAGTGCGAGCGAGCGAGGACAGGTGTGTGCTAGAGACAGGACAGCTGTATGTATCGTGTGAGAGAGAGTGTGACAGGACAGCTGTATGTATTGTGCGTGTGTGTGAGAGAGTGTGACAGGACAGCTGTATGTATTGTGCGTGTGTGTGAGAGAGTGTGACAGGACAGCTGTATGCATCGTGTGTGAGAGAGAGTGTGACAGGACAGCTGTATGCATCGTGTGTGAGAGAGAGTGTGACAGGACAGCTGTATGCATTGTGTGTGAGAGAGTGTGACAGGACAGCTGTATGCATCGTGTGTGTGTATGTGTGAGTACTACTCACATGAAGACCAGTGTGGTGGCTGCCATCAGGGCTCCAGGGAACCATGGTTTCTTCCAGCGCAGGACCTGGTCCCCGGCCAGGATAACCTCTCCCCAGCCCTGCAGCTGCTCCTCCAGCTGGGCCGTCTCCTGGGCCTGGAACACACACACAGACCGAGACACACGCCAGAGACAGAGGTTAGGAAGTAGCCTTGGACGAGCCAGAACGGTCCATAAGATAGGAGCCCATCTCCTGTTTCTGTAGAGTGAGGTAGCTTGATCTACCAGTACACCTCCTGAACAGGACGCTAGTCTATTTTAGAGCCAGGTGTTAACCCCCTGGACAGGACGCTAGTCTATTGTAGAGCCAGGTGTTAACGCCCTGGACAGGACGCTAGTCTATTGTAGAGCCAGGTGTTAACGCCCTGGACAGGACGCTAGTGTTAACGCCCTGGACAGGACGCTAGTCTATTGTAGAGCCAGGTGTTAACCCCCTGGACAGGACGCTAGTCTATTGTAGAGCCAGGTGTTAACCCCCTGGACAGGACACTAGTCTATTGCAGAGCCAGGTGTTAACCCCCTGGACAGGACGCTAGTCTATTGCAGAGCCAGGTGTTAACCCCCTGGACAGGACGCTAGTCTATTGCAGAGCCAAGGGTTAAGCGTCGCTTAAATACATACACCAATCCCCAGCTCCCAACATGGCAAAGTAGCAATTTGACCAGTCTGATTAATTTTTAATTCACCTATATTTAACCAGGTAGGCCAGTTGAGAACAAGTTCTCATTTACAACTGCAACCTAGCCAAGATAAAGCAAAGCAGTGCGACACAAACAACAGAGTTAAACATAGGATAAACAAAAGTCAAAAATCTATATACAGTGTGTGCAACTGGAGTAAAGAGGTAAGGCAATAGATAGGCCATAGTAGTAGTCCTCCAAGGTGTGTGAAAACACAGCCTGATAACAGGTCAGGTTGAAAAGGACTCCAGATGCACTGGTGGACTCATAAGAAAAGCCATCTAACTCTGTCCAGACAACTCTGAACTCCAATTCACATAGAGTTAACACTTTAGCCTGTTCATCTAAGGAGCTAGGCCGAGTCCCAAATGGCACCCTATAGGGCTCTGGTCAATGAAGTGCACTATATAGGGACTAGGGTGCCATTTAGACGCATCAGACTGCACCACAGAAATACCACTGTTTAATGGTTAGCTAATACCTTAAGCCCTGCTGACTTCCAAACATCCATCTACCACTATTAGTTGGTGGCTGAGCAGAGCCACAGGGCCAAAGAGGAAAACAGAGGTGTCATTGTTGGGGAAGTGAAATAATCCCACGTTGTGCTGGCACCACAAGGATCCGTCTTCATACAGACATCTCATTCCAAGGGCACTAAACACCATGTCGTCTCATGACGCACAGCCAGCCAGGAAAAGACATAGCTATTAACGTTACAGACTTGTTTTGCCACACAGATCATCATTGTGATCCATCCTAGTTGTCAGTTGATCCTCTGTGGTAGGTTTGTTCAGTGGATGAATGTAATCAACGACAGACAAGGCCTGACTGCCACATCTGAGCGCTGTCGTTAAGTTGTCAAAGCACGACTTGACTGAAGACAGTTTCAATCAGATTCTAGTGTTCATTCACTGTTCTAGAACAGCGGTTCCCAAACCTTCAACCCACTCAGGCTCCCCTTCCAGCATTGGGTAGCATCCCCCTGCACATCCATTTCTATGGACACAAACTGTTTACGCCCCTCTGGTTGCTAGACAATTTATTTTTGCTGTTTTAAAGCTCATTTCCTGCAATTCTACAACAACAAAAAATCCTGGTGTACTGAGAAAAATAAGTTTTGAAGCCAATTTTCTTTCAATTACATGCATTTTGCAATGGCTAATGTGTATTCATGTGATTTGAGTGACTAACATTACTACAAAATCTAGAAGCAAATAAATAAAAATAGCAAAAAAACAGCCAACATGGGCTAGTTGATCAGGACATTAGTTATAAGTTATAAGCGGCAGGTAGCCTAGTAGTTAGAGCGTTGGGCCAGTAACCGAAAGGTTCCTGGATCGAATCCAATGAGCTGACAAGGTAAAAATCTGTCGTTCTGCCCCTGAACAAGGCAGTTAACACACTGTTCCCGGTAGGCTGTCACTGTAAATAAGATTTTGTTCTTAACTGACTTGCCTAGTTAAATAAACAGCTCTAAGAAATGCAATGACTGACAAGAGGAAAACTGATGCACTACCCAACTTCAAAACAGATGAACCTGGACTGAGTTTCCCAGTTTGGGAACCACTGCTCGAGAATGTAGTGAAATACAGATGAATTCAAGCGGGTGCTACGACTACGATCACGCTCTCCGTAGCCAATGTGAGCGAGATCTTTAAAACAGGTCAACATTCACAAGGCCACGGACTCAGACGGATTACCAGGACGTGTACTCAGAGCATGCACGGACCAACTGACAAGTTTCTTCACTGACATTATCAACCTCTCCCTGAACGAGTCTGTAATAGATACACGTTTCAAGCAGACCACCATAGTACCTGTGCCCAAGAAAGCAAAGGTTACCTACCTAAATGATTACCACCCCATAGCACTCATGTAGGTAGGCATGAAGTGCTTTGAAAGGCTGGTCAAGGCTCACAACACCATCATTCCAGAAACCCTAGACCCACAATTCAGATACCACCCCAACAGATCCACAGATGATGGCACTCCACACTGCCTTTCCACACCTAGACAAAAGGAACACCTATGTGAGAATGATGCACACTGCCCTAACCCAACTGGACAAGATAAATACCTATGTGAGAATGCTGTTCATCGACTACAGCTCTGTGTTGCACAGCTCCCGCCCTGTGGAACTGTGTCCTGGACTTCCTGACGGGCCGCACCCAGGTGGTGAGGGTAGGTAACAACATCTCCACCCCGCTGATCCTCAACACTGGGGCCCCACAAGGGTGCGTTCTCAGCCCCCTCCTGTACTCCCTGTTCACCCTCGACTGTGGCCATGCACGCCTCCAACTCAATCATCAAGTTTGCAGATGACACTACAGTGGTACGCTTGATTACCAACAACGAGACGGCCTACAAGGAGGAGGTGAGGGCCCTCGGAGTGTGGTGTCACGAAAATAACCTCACACTCAACATCAACAAAACAAAGGAGATGATCGTGGACTTCAGGAAACAGCAGAGGGAGCACCCCCCTATCCACATCGACGGGACAGTAGTGGAGAGGATAGAAAGTTGTAAGTTCCTCGGCGTACACATCATGGACAAACTGAAATGGTCCAACCTAACAGACAGTGTGGTGAAGAAGGCACAGTATATACTGTACTATATGCCATCTTGATGTAATGTATCACTAGCCACTTTAAACAAAGCCACTTATGTTTACATACCCTACATTACTCATCTCATATGTATATACTGTACTCTATACCATCCACTGCATCTTGCCTATGTCATTCTGTACCATCACTCATTCATATATATTTTTAAATGTACATATTCTTATTCATTCCTTTACACTTGTGTGTATAAGGTAATTGTTGTGAAATTGTTAGGTTAGATTACTCGTTGTTTATTACTGCATTGTCGGAACTAGAAGTACAAGCATTTGGCTACATTTGCATTAACATCTGCTAACCATGTGTATGTGACAAATACATTTTGATTTGTTCATTGACTACAGCTCAACGTTCAACACCATAGTGCCCACGAAGCGCATCACTAAGCTAAGGACCCTGGGACTAAACACCTCCCTCTGCAACTGGATCCTGGAATTCCTGACAGGCCACCCCCAGGTTGTAAGGCTAGGCAACAATACATCTGCCACGTTGATCCTCAACACTGGGGCCCCTCCGGGGTACGTGTTTAGTCCCCTCCCGTTTTCCCTGTTCACCCACGAGTGCGTGGCCAAGCACGATTCCAGCACCATCATTAAGTTTGCTCACGACAACAG
Source organism: Salvelinus fontinalis (assembly GCF_029448725.1). Classification (NCBI taxonomy): domain Eukaryota; kingdom Metazoa; phylum Chordata; class Actinopteri; order Salmoniformes; family Salmonidae; genus Salvelinus; species Salvelinus fontinalis. The sequence goes on from NC_074666.1 coordinate 100,964,707, forward strand.
TGGCAGGCCTGATCACCGACAACGATGAGAGCCTATAGGGAGGTTAGAGACATGGCAGTGTAGTGCCAGGACAACAACCTCTCCCTCAATGTGAGCAAGACAAAGGCGCTGATCGTGGACTACAGGAAAAGTAGGGCCGAACACGTCCCTATTCACATCGACGGGGCTGTAGTGGAGCAGGTTGAGAGCTTCAAGTGTCCACATCACCAACAAACTATCATAGTCCAAACACACCAAGACAGTCCTGAAGAGGGCACAAAAATGCCTTTTCCCCCTCAGGAGACTGAAAAGATGTGGCATGGGTCCCCAGATCCTCAAGAGTTCTACAGCTGCACCATCGAGAGCATGCTGACCGGTTGCGTCACAGCCTGGTATGGCAACTGCTCTGGGTAGCGCGCATGGCCCAGTATATCACTGGAGCCAAGCTTCCTGGCATCCAGGACCTATATACTAGGCGGTGTGAGAGGAAGGCCCCCAAAAAATTGTCAAAGACTACAGTCACTCAAGTAATAGACTGCATTGTTGGTTTAGGGCTTGTAAGTAGTTCTCTTTAGCCCATGTCATTATGAATCACAGAATTAATCATTAGATTGTTCTCTAGAATATTATAAACATAATATGCTTGTACTTAAGTGTTGATTAAATGAGAACGTTAGTTTGTTGTGACCTTCGCTAGTTTAGATCGACCAGCATTAGGATACATCTCGTCCATATTTCGGCATTTTTATATGGTAACATTAGGAGGCGTTTCTGCGCTTTGGATAACTGATACCCTCATCAATTTCATCTTCCAGATCAGTGGCTTTCTATTCCTCTAATCAATCAATGTTGTGAGGGGCCGTTTCTATGGCAATTTAGACAACGGGTGGGTCTAATCCTGAATGCTGATTCCAGCCTGTGTCTACGCCACAAATTACCACCTGCTAAATCTACTACGTTAAAATGCCTATTTGTATCGGGACTATATATTGTGGAAGGATGAAATTGTATGAATAAATGAATCAAGACAATTTTAATGAAAATATGTCAATCATTATTTGAATATGTTCCTAACCCGTTGTATAAAATGCCCTGTAAGCCGGTGTTTGGAGGAAAGTATTTGACTGACGGGGAGATTTGCGGCCCACCACCTGCCATCGACTACAAGCATTTCGCCATCCTCGCAATAACATCTGCTAACAATGTGTATGTGACCAATAAAATGGGATTTTATCTCGGGCCTAACACCACCAGTGCCAATATATCCTTCAAACATAGTCTTCTCGGGCATTATCATTAAATTAAAAAAGGTTAGACTCAGAAATGCACAATGAAAACTGGAAGAGACTTTTTTTCTGGGAAGGGTATATACTGAAATTCAGTCTTAACGTTCATTAATATATAACGTTATGCTCAATTTGGTTTTGTATTCCCCGGATTTCGTTGAAAATTTAAATGTTATCACACCATCTAGGTTGCCAGTTGACGTTCAAATTTAGCGCCGTTCTGCCCTCGGTCCGAGCAGTGACAGTTCTCTTGAGCAGTGACCACTTCTGACCATGGTCTTAATTACACTAGTCACTCTAACCATGCTTAATTATTGAGTAAATCGTCTAACTTATACCAAATATATATTAGTCATCTTTCGGTGACTAATCAAATAGTTAAGGTAACGCAAATTTGGTAATGTCAAAGGGGATGTTAAATAATGTCACAAGATACAAATTAGCCAGACATGGGCTCTCTCGGCTTGTCAGCTGAACGTGTCACATTTTAAATAACCTTACGGACAACCGCTTTGTTGGGTAGCCAGCCAAATAAACACAGCTAGCTGTATGCTAGCTACAAAAACACCTTTCATCAATTAGCAGTATCATGCGATAACAGCTAGTTAGCCAAGCAATAATGTTAGCTTAAAGGCCAATATTAGACTGCATAATTAATTGTTAGCGTAGATAATGTTAATGTCTAACAAACCATGTAATGCATGGCTTGGTTACTTTGCTCAGATGAATGATTTAATTTGTTGGGCACGGTTTTCATTCTCACTAATCCTCCTTCGCTAGCCTAGCTGGTTAATTGTTAGCATGTCGAAGGCCGTTGACAACCGAACGACAGCAGTCAAGCAACACTACGACGTTAACGTTACCTAATTCAGGAACAAAAACTTGTCAAGTCTAAAGTGGGATAACGTTACTTACGAGTACGTTGGCGCTTTTGTTGTCTCCCTCTGCCATAGCTAGCGGTTGTTTAAGTTTACGATGTTTAAGGTTTCGGTGATGTTTTAAAGGCAAATTTAAAACGACCCAGGGGCGCAGCAGACGCTTCCCTCTTCTTTGTGAATTTTGCAGTTCACAAACCAACCGTAAGAAGTCTGGTAGGATGGACTTATGAACAAAAAAACGTCATATCTAAAGGCTTTATGGGTAATGTAGTTCACGCCCTTTTTCTCGGCACTGCCCAAAATAAAACTACTCGGCTGACATTTATGACCCAATTAATTTTAAATCAATAAACCGTTTGTTTCGCAGGAGGAAACTCCTACCACAAGGAAATTAGTAGAATGAACAATAATTGAATTGGTGAACCTCTGACCAATTTCACAAATCACTTGATTGATTAGATTTAGCTTAAATGGAATTGGATGATTCATTTAATATCAGTCAGGCATTTGGACCACTGCTGAAGTCCTCAAGCTTCTCTGTGTTACATTTCCCCCTCACTGACTGGATATTGATTGGCTGATAGCCCAGTGAGCTCATTCACCAGTCTATAACCATTACCGGATAGTCTGAGGTGGATTCCTTTCCTCGGCCAAGTCCCAAACTGTACCCTATTGCCCTGGTCAAAAGTCTGGGACACAACCCTTGTCTCCTTAAGACCACTGAAAACCGTTAGCCAGCTTTCTCCAGCCATCCTGTTTCCACATCAGTGTAAATACCAGATTGTTGAAAACTGTGTGGTTTCTCATCTAAAGCAGCGGAGTACATGCACATTTCAGTCTTTGTAGTTATGAGAGTATGGGACGTAGAAGTATGGGTCGTAGAAAAACAATGGAAAAATGAACAGAGAAGGTAGAGTCCTAAAAATCTGTATGTTCTTCCATTATCCATTTTCTATGTCCATGCAGTTCATATGTTCAGTTTACGGTATCAACCTTTCCACCTGGAGAAAGAATTCTAGAATAGAACTACTTTTACTGTATTTTCATTGGCATCACCGTACAAGAATGAAAAATATCAGCCATTAAATCCACATAAAAAACATAGTTTAACACAAATACATGGGGCTCCCGAGTGGCACAGTGGTCTAAGGCACTGCATCTCAGTGCTAGAGGCATCACTACAGACACCCTGGTTAGAATCCAGGCTGCATCACAACCGGCAGTGATTCAGAGTCTCATAGTGCGGCAAACAATTTGTCGTCCGGGTTTGGCCATGTGTAGGCCATCATTATAAATAAGAATTTGTTCTTAACTGACTTGCCTAGTTAATAAAAAAATAAAATACACCCATTTATTAACTGTGTTTTTGTATTTGCAGAACATATGCAGAGACGGAAACAGACGACCATTTTAAATGCAATTTTATTTCAAACTTAAATCCAATAAAACCTTTAAGAAATAGCAGTTTTGCACGACCACCAAAAAACATCCACTATTCCACTTATTTCTCCCACTAAAAAGGTAAAACTAGAGGGTCAGTTAGTAAGGATAAGTAAAACACAAGGGGAGTATACATCCCATATTAGGAAGGAAGGCTACTACTACTACTACTACTACTACTACTCACAGGCAAGGCAGCAAGTCAAAAAAAGGAATCAATCTAGTCTAAGCTTTTCTATTTTATAAACAAGGGATAGGGAGGAGAGAAGCCTACAAAATACAACAGATATGAATAAAGATTCACATTGAAGAAAAAGGATTATACATGGATTTCTCTGAGGTCAAGGATTGCATTCCAAATGGCACCCTATTCCCTATTTAGGGCATGACCTTTGACCCATATATGTCTCTGGTCAAAAGTATTGCACTGTATAGGGGATATGGTGCTGTTTGGGACGTAGACCAAGGTTCAGATAGTAACTAGCCAGAACTTTGCCCACTTTGTCATCCTTTCTCAGTCAATCCCGAAATCTTAACTCCCCTCAAAAAAACAAAAAGGTAACTTCAGACAATAGGATTAGTTAACTTGAGGCACATCGTTACGCAGTGCCGAAACATATCAATAAAAAGAAAGCGCCACACGACTGAATCTTCTCCCCAAAACACGACTGAATTTTCTCCCCAAATACCCCCATCTCCACTTGACAATCCATTTTTAATGTCAAACTTGTGTGATAAACAATTTCTAAAGAGCTTTGTAAAATAAGCATTTTTTTTCTTCAGTTTTACAATTAATGTTTGAGAGAAGAAAAAAAGAAAAAAGACAGAAAGTCTGATTACACTATTTTATTTCCTGAAATAATTTCCCCTCTCAGGCTTTGGATGGAGTCCATTGAGCCAACAGATTCTTCCCTTCCCCTCCCACTCCACACCTGCCCAGTCACAACTCACGCAGCTCAGTCGCTGGCCAATCAGAATCACTGTACCATCAGGGAGGAGATTGGTTTAAAAACAGGCGCAGCCAATCAGCTCTGCAGACCACACCTGGCAAAGCCTCCCCTTTCTCCGCCCCTTTGTATGAGGTCCAAACCCAACGGCATTGCTGGGTAAACCAGCTCAGCTGTTAAAGGGGGGTTGTCATCGGTGGTAACAGTGAAGGAGGGTGGTGGTGTTGGTTTTCATTAGGGGAGGGTAAAGGTTATTCAAAACATAGGGTAGAGGGGGAGGGCCTTATCACCATACCTTCCCTACCAATTCCTCTGCTCCCCTTCCTGTCCCAGACAGACCCCCCCCCCACCCGTACAGACAAGCAGAGTGGTCATATCTGGCTGCAGACAGACTGCAGAGTGACCCTTTAGCTGGTTGTGTTAGCTTGGTCTATTGCCAGGTGGCAGGTTGGGTGGGACTGGGTTTAGCCAGCCAATCAGCCAGGCAGACAGACAGCTCTAGTGCTGCTACGGAAGGGAGTAGGGGTTCCATGGTGGACCCCTAGGAGGTTATATCGGGGTGGGGGGAGTATCTTGACCCCCCCCCCTCTCCCCCTCCTTCCCCATCAGCGTGTGGCACGGTTGGGTGCTGCTGCTCCAGTGGCTCCTCCTCTCCTTCCTTCACCCCCCAGGCCCAGACAGACACACCTAACCCTAACCCTGCCAGAACAGGGCAGGTGGGTAACAGGGTATGTACGTATCCGGGTGTCTGGTCTGGAGGTTGGGTTGGATGGCTGACCCTCCCTCTGCGAGGCTCTGTTGTGTGCTGGAACCAAAGAGATGCACCACAGGGAGACACCATTCACACCCAGGCTGTCCAGCCCTCGTACAGCTGGGACAGGTTGTCCACATTGGTGGCCTCCTTTATCACACAGTCCACCTGGAGAGGAGAGGGAAAGAGGGGAGGTGGGGAGACAGGTAGGGGAGAGAGGAGGAGACAGGTAGGGGAGAGAGGAGGAGGAGGAGAGGGAGAGCAGGAGGAGGAGAGAGAGAGACCGGGATAAGGCAAAGGAGGAGGAAAGTGTAGTCAACAAAGTGTGTAGCAGTTGATAATGCAGCATGTAGCTGCCTGTTCAGTTGATAAAGCAGCGTGTAGCCGGCTGTTCAGTGGATAAAGCAGCGTGTAGCCGGCTGTTCAGTGGATAAAGCAGCGTGTAGCTGCCTGTTCAGTGGAGAAAGCAGCGTGTAGCTGCCTGTTCAGTGGATAAAGCAGCGTGTAGCTGCCTGTTCAGTGGATAAAGCAGCGTGTAGCTGGCTGTTCAGTGGATAAAGCAGCGTGTAGCTGCCTGTTCAGTGTATAAAGCAGCGTGTAGCTGCCTGTTCAGTGTATAAAGCAGCGTGTAGCTGCCTGTTCAGTGTATAAAGCAGCGTGTAGCTGCCTGTTCAGTGGATAAAGCAGCATGTAGCTGCCTGTTCAGTGGATAAAGCAGCGTGTAGCTGCCTGTTCAGTGGATAAAGGAGCGTGTAGCTGGCTGTTCAGTGTATAAAGGAGCGTGTAGCTGGCTGTTCAGTGTATAAAGCAGCGTGTAGCTGGCAGTTCAGTGTATAAAGCAGCGTGTAGCTGGCTGTTCAGTGGATAAAGCAGCGTGTAGCTGGCTGTTCAGTGGATAAAGCAGCGTGTAGCTGCCTGTTCAGTGGATAAAGCAGCGTGTAGCTGGCTGTTCAGTGTATAAAGCAGCGTGTAGCTGGCTGTTCAGTGTATAAAGCAGCGTGTAGCTGGCTGTTCAGTTGATAAAGCAGTATGTAGCTGGCTGTTCAGTGTATAAAGCAGCGTGTAGCTGCCTGCTCAGTGTGTAGTTACCTCATCAGTGTGTAAAGCAGCGTGTAGCTGGCTGTTCAGTGTATAAAGCAGCGTGTAGCTGCCTGTTCAGTGGATAAAGCAGCGTGTAGCTGGCAGTTCAGTGTATAAAGCAGCGTGTAGCTGCCTGTTCAGTGGATAAAGCAGCGTGTAGCTGCCTGTTCAGTGGATAAAGCAGCGTGTAGCTGGCTGTTCAGTGTATAAAGCAGCGTGTAGCTGGCTGCTCAGTGTATAAAGCAGCGTGTAGCTGGCTGCTCAGTGTATAAAGCAGCGTGTAGCTGGCTGCTCAGTGTATAAAGCAGCGTGTAGCTGGCTGCTCAGTGTATAAAGCAGCGTGTAGCTGGCTGCTCAGTGTATAAAGCAGCGTGTAGCTGGCTGCTCAGTGTATAAAGCAGCGTGTAGCTGGCTGCTCAGTGTATAAAGCAGCGTGTAGCTGGCTGTTCAGTTGATAAAGCAGCGTGTAGCTGGCTGTTCAGTTGATAAAGCAGCGTGTAGCTGGCTGTTCAGTTGATAAAGCAGCGTGTAGCTGCCTGCTCAGTGTGTAGTTACCTCCTCAGTGTGTAAAGCAGCGTGTAGCTGGCTGTTCAGTGTATAAAGCAGCGTGTAGCTGGCAGTTCAGTGTATAAAGCAGCGTGTAGCTGGCAGTTCAGTGTATAAAGCAGCGTGTAGCTGGCAGTTCAGTGTACAAAGCAGCGTGTAGCTGGCAGTTCAGTGTACAAAGCAGCGTGTAGCTGCCTGCTCAGTGTGTAAAGCAGCGTGTAGCTGCCTGCTCAGTGTGTAGTTACCTCCTCAGTGTGTAAAGCAGCGTGTAGCTGGCTGTTCAGTGTGTAAAGCAGCGTGTAGCTGGCTGCTCAGTGTGTAGTTACCTGCTCAGTGTGTAAAGCAGCGTGTAGCTGGCTGTTCAGTGTGTAAAGCAGCGTGTAGCTGCCTGCTCAGTGTGTAGTTACCTCCTCAGTGTGTAAAGCAGCGTGTAGCTGGCTGTTCAGTGTGTAAAGCAGCGTGTAGCTGCCTGCTCAGTGTGTAGTTACCTGCTCAGTGACACTCATCCTCCTGTTGGGGTCCACGTCTCTCCCCTCCAGCTTGGCTTTCACCCTCTTCCACACGCTCACCGCGTACGAGTTCCTCTCCTGGACAGCTGCAGCACACACACACATTTGAACGGGGTGTGGTAGTAGGTGCCAGGCGCACCGGTTTGTGTCAAGAACTGCAACGCTGCTGGGTTTTTCACGCTCAACAGTTTCCTGTGTGTATCAAGAATGGTCCAGCACCCAAAGGACATCCAGCCAACTGGACACCACTGTGGGAAGCATTGGAGTCAACATGGGCCAGAATCCCTGTGGAACGCTTTCAACACCTTGTAGAGTCCAATGCCCTGACAAATTGAAGCTGTCTGAGGGAAAATGTGGTGCAACTCAATATTAGAGAGGTGTTCCTAATGTTTTGTACAGTCAGTGCTCTACTGTTGTACTATATGGAATAGGGTCCCATTTGGGACAGCTAGGGTAGCAGTCTATATGGAATAGGGTCCCATTTGGGACAGCTAGGGTAGCAGTCTATATGGAATAGGGTCCCATTTGGGACAGCTAGGGTAGCAGTCTATATGGAATAGAGTCCCATTTGGGACAGTTGGGCAGCAGTCTATATGGAATAGGGTCCCATTTGGGACAGTAGGGCAGCAGTCTATATGGAATAGGGGGCCATTTGGGACATCTAGGGTAGCAGTCTATATGGAATAGGGTCCCCATTTGGGACAGCTAGGGTAGCAGTCTATATGGAATAGGGTCCCCATTTGGGACAGCTAGGGTAGCAGTCTATATGGAATAGGGTCCCATTTGGGACTGTTAGGGCAGCAATATATATGGAATAGGGGGCCATTTGGGCAGCAGTAGTGCTGCTTCTTCTAATTATAGACTAATTTAATTGGAGGTCAGGGGTTAGATGGATGGTTAGGGGTCGTACCTCGTCCCGTCTTGGGGTCACGTACAGCCCGTTTGGGGCTGGGATTCAGACCCTTGCTGGTCATCGTCTGAGCGCTGGGGGGGGTGTCCGCCGGGGTGCCAAGGTTACGGGGGAGGAGCTTGCGTGAATTCTGGGACATTGAGTCCGTCTGAGTCTTCACACCGCTGCACCTCACCGCTGAGAGAGAGCGAGAAAAGGAAAGAGCAGGAAGGAGAGAAAGATCGTAAAGAGAAGAGAACAGGAGAGAAAGTAATCATTGCCTGTGAGCTCTGAAGCGATATGCTATTTTTAATCATTCTGGTATTTAACACAGGTTATCACATTAAACAAAGGGCCCCCCTATTCCCTATGTAGTGCCATACTTTTAACCTAGGGCCCATAGTAGTGCACCACATTGGGAATAGGGTGCCCTCAGCCAGGGTAGCACACAATGAGGGAGGTGTAGTTACCTGCAGCGAAGCTGGTCTGAGCTGTAGAGGTGGGGCTGGAACAGTTTCCACCCCTCTCTGTCACCAACGGAGACGCAAAGCCAACCAGGCCGTTATACACACTGAAGACAGAGAGGAGGGACAGAGAGGAGGGACAGAGAGGAGGGACAGGGTGTCCACTGTCGGTACGGGTAGGGGTGTTTGTAGCTCATTCAGGGGGTGTGTGTGTGTGTGTACCTGGTGCTCTGTGTGTGTAGCTCCTTCAGGGTAGCAGGTATCTCCTGCAGTAGCTCCACCCCCTCCTGACTGGCTCCTCCCCCTCGGGGCTGGCCTGTTGCCTGGACGACAGTGAACAGCACGATCTGCACGTTGTCCTGCCACGCCTTGTACTCCAACAGGAACTGGCGCACGCTGCCCTCGTAGGTCACTTCCTCCCCCTCCGCCAGCGCGTTCTCCTCGTCCTACGGAAGACAGAAGAGACATTTCACTGGTTCCTCTACAGTCAATGAACCAAGTAGACCAGACCCAGCTGTTACCTGGTTCATATTATACAGTCAATGAACCAAGTAGACCAGACCCAGCTGTTACCTGGTTCATATTATACAGTCAATGAACCAAGTAGACCAGACCCAGCTGTTACCTGGTTCATATTATACAGTCAATGAACCAAGTAGACCAGACCCAGCTGTTACCTGGTTCATATTATACAGTCAATGAACCAAGTAGACCAGACCCAGCTGTTACCTGGTTCATATTATACAGTCAATGAACCAAGTAGACCAGACCCAGCTGTTACCTGGTTCATATTATACAGTCAATGAACCAAGTAGACCAGACCCAGCTGTTACCTGGTTCATATTATACAGTCAATGAACCAAGTAGTCCAGTATCCATCCGTCCGTCCGTCCGTCCGTCCATCCGTGTGTGTGTGTCCGTCCGTCCGTGTGTGTGTGTGTCCGTCCATCTCTCTGTGTGTGAGTTTGTGTGTGTATCCATCTCTCTGTGTGTGAGTGTATCCCGTACCTTGGCCATGGCCCTCAGAAGGTGTTTGACGTCAGCCAGCTGGCGGTTGTGATTGGACAGGATGCCCTTGATGCTGTCCACCAATAGCTGCAGTGATTCCGTGGCGACATCCAGCTGCTGCTCGCGCTCCTCTTGCACAGACCCCTGGGTAGCCAGCTCCTGACCCAGCTGCTTCTGGGCACAAGCTAGCCAATCAGGGCTGCCGATGGGCAGCTCCAACGCCGGGCTCTGAGTTTGAGGAGAGATGGGAGAGTAAGGAACGTCCCAAAAGGTACCCCTATATCAGCCCTGTCCCTGGAGAGATACCCTCCTGTAGGATTTGGTACCCCTATATCAGCCCTGTCCCTGGAGAGATACCCACCTGTAGGATTTGGTACCCCTATATCAGCCCTGTCCCTGGAGAGATACCCTCCTGTAGGATTTGGTAACCCTATATCAGCCCTGTCCCTGGAGAGATACCCTCCTGTAGGATTTGGTACCCCTATATCAGCCCTGTCCCTGGAGAGATACCCTCCTGTAGGATTTGGTACCCCTATATCAGCCCTGTCCCTGGAGATACCCTCCTGTAGGATTTGGTACCCCTATATCAGCCCCACCCCTGGAGAGATACCCTCCTGTAGGATTTGGTACCCCTATATCAGCCCTGTCCCTGGAGAGATACCCTCCTGTAGGATTTGGTACCCCTATATCAGCCCTGCCCCTGGAGAGATACCCTCCTGTAGGATTTGGTACCCCTATATCAGCCCCACCCCTGGAGAGATACCCTCCTGTAGGATTTGGTACCCCTATATCAGCCCTGCCCCTGGAGAGATACCCTCCTGTAGGATTTGGTACCCCTATATCAGCCCTGTCCCTGGAGAGATACCCTCCTGTAGGATTTGGTACCCCTATATCAGCCCTGTTCCTGGTGAGATAACCTCCTGTAGGATTTCTCTAACCCCAGTTGTAACTAAGCCGATTCAGCATATCAACCAGCTGAAATAGTTGAAATCAGGTGTGCTAGACTAGGCTTGGAGTGAAAACCCAGTGTCGGAGGGCAGAGTGTCTGCTGGTTTCTGGCATTTCCTTTCAATTTGTGTCCGATTAACACCTAAGTACTCACCAGTCTGTGGAGCTGTAGCTAGGGGTCAGTACTCACCAGGCTGTGGAGCTGTAGCTAGGGGTCAGTACTCACCAGTCTGTGCAGCAGCTGTAGCTAGGGGTCAGTACTCACCAGTCTGTGGAGCTGTAGCTAGGGGTCAGTACTCACCAGTCTGTGCAGCAGCTGTAGCTAGGGGTCAGTACTCACCAGTCTGTGGAGCTGTAGCTAGGGGTCAGTACTCACCAGTCTGTGCAGCAGCTGTAGCTCTATGGAGGAGACGGAGGTGTTGAACTGGGCAGCGTAGGAGCAGGTCTGCTGGCACCTCTTCAGCAGCTCAAACAGAGCAGAGTCCATGCTCAGGGCCTCAGGGGTCCGCATCCGCAGACCCTCAAAGTTCAGTATGGTACTGCACAGGAACGTCACCTGGGAACAGGAATAATAAAGTTGAGGAATGTCACCTGGTAGTGGGAATAATAAAGTTGAGGAACGTGAACTGGTAGTGGGAATAATAAAGTTTAGATAAAATTTTAAATATATATATATATATATATATATATATATATATACATATATATTTATTTAAAATAGCTCTCCAAGGCCAGGCTTGAAGAACACACAGTTACTATCTGTAACAGGGCCCTGGTCAAAAGATGTGAACTATATAAGTGTTATTCATAAGCGCCGTCTGTCGGCTAAATAACACTCATTGTAAACCGGCTACTTTTTCCACTTCATAACTAGGCTTCTTTTTATTTAAAAGTTTAAATTCGCTAGTCAGAAATCTCCGTTTAGCTTTCTCCCACTAGAAGGACCGATATATGCATCTTCTAGTGTTGATAGGACAGTCGCCTGTCAGTCACAGAGCGATGGCAGGGAAACACTGTTGTTTTGTCAGTCTGTTCTCTGTCCCGCCTCTCGGTCCCGGTGTTATTTTTGTAGACTGTGGTTGGCTGCGCTCAGATGTCTTTTCACGACGGAGGGAGAGAGCATGATGAGTCTTCATTGTCTGGTGTGAATGAATTTACACGTCCCGTTAACGTGGTAACGAAGAGTTGAAATCCACTTAATGTTTTGCGGCATTTCATTAGGATCCCCATGTGCGGTTGTGAAAGCAGCAGCTGCTCTTCCTGGGGTCCACACAACACATGACATAATACAGAACATTAAATAGACAAGAACAGCTCAAGCACAAAACACATGTATTAAAATGATACATAACCCTACATATCAATACATACACAACAAATATCTAGGTCAAATAGAGGAGAGGTGTTGTGAGGTGATGCTTCATCCATGTTTTTTTAAACCACATTCCTTCCAGCTCAGGGAATGATTTGTACCAAACATAAAGCTCTTGGTTCAGGACCAGTTTATTACTGGTCACCTATTCCTAAACAGACTGCAACTCCTTGTTAAGGGTTTCACTGACTTCATTAGATGTGGTGGTTGACATGTATATTGGCTGAATCATCAGCATACATGGACACACAGGCTTTGTTTAAATCGTGGCACATTCACTCATTTTCTTGTGTGTTTCATAAGACTATACAACCAGGGTGTTGGGTAATAGGCTTTGTATTGTGCTTTGATTGACGACCAAAACAGCAAGCGTTGACTAGTTTATAAAAAGGTGTCTGACTGAATAATTCAATCCTATAAATCCCTTTCCTGTTCATTAATCATACAACGTGGTTATATGTTCATGGTATCGCGTCGGGACACATAAACCAAAATATCTGGTTTGTATTTAACTAGGATTCGAAGCCCATGTCGAGACTCGCCAGTGACCGCTAAAGTGACTCGCCAGTGACCACTAAAGTGACACATCAGTGTAGACTTCAAAACAAACAGCTCTATTTGAACGGATGTTTTATGTGAACCGAATCGGTGAGAGAGCTGTTCATGTACTCCCTAATGTGCATTCTGGTAGGCTACTACTGATTATAAGCAATTCTCTTCAGATAAATTATGAAAACATTGGGTGAAGATGTTGAGTCCTCACTGCAGGAACAATAGGTAGTAGAGCCTTATTCTGGTCCAAAATATGATTAACAAAAACAAACAGATTGAAGGTTATAAAAGCTACTGTCATGATACTTATATGGTCATATTAAGGATATTGGTCTACTGATTTGATTTAAAGTGTTGGCAATGGAGTGACTTAATCAACTGCTGCTTTTCTGTGAAGCAAAGCCCATGTTTAACACCTGCTTCATTCATACCTGTTGGTCTATTCATGGCCTCCTGACTTTGTATAAAAGTGGGAGTGCACGATATTGCAGGGGGGTCCGGGGGTTCTCCCCCTGAATTATTTTTGCATTTTAAATATTTTTTCCCCTGCAATTCTATACCGAACACAAATTAACGCAACATGCAACAATTTCAAAATGTTTTAGTGCGTTACAGTTCATATAAGGAAATCCGTCAAATGAAATAAATAAATTAGGTCCTAATCTAATTCCCTGGCTGGCAAATTTTTCTCCACGTTCTTCCAGAAAACCCTGACTATACAGGGAATAGGGTGCCATTGGAGACGTAAACCCAGAAAAGGTGGAGACAAACACAGAAGGTGAGCAGCGCGGCGCGGGTGGTGTACCTGGCTGGTACGCTGGCTCTCCCGGGCCACTAGGGCGCGGCGCTCTGCGATGGTCAGATCAAAGTCCTGGAGCACTGGGGCCAGGGCAGGGTTGGCCCCTCCAGCCCACTTCAGTCGCTGCTCTATACTGCCCTCTAGTGATGCCAGCTTCTCCTGCAGGGGGGAGAGGACAGATCCAATTCAAAAAACACAGCTACACAGTCATTAAAGGACTCGGACCAGAGAGAGAAAGAGAGCATTTTATTTACAGGAGTAGCTAAGAGTAATGGTCTAGCTATCAAGGTTGACAGATTGGTCAGCAGGTAGCCTAGTGGTTAGAGCGTTGGGCCAGTAACTAAAAAGGTTGCTAGATCGAATCCCCGAGCTGAAAAGGTAAAAATCTGCCATTCTGCCCCTGAACAAGGCAGTTAACCCACTGTTCCTAGGCTGTCATTGAAAATAAGAATTTGTTCTTAAATTACTTGCCTGAAGGTTAAATAAAAAAATAAAAACAATAATTGGTGATGACTGTACTGACCTGTACAGCAGCGATGGCCGCCTCGTCCTGGCTGAGTTTGTAAAGCTTCTTCTTCATACTACTGAGGATGATGGAGCGAGGAGGAGGGCTCACACTCATAGGCTGGGTCCTAGGGCCGAGCACGTCCTCATGCTGCCACTGGAATACAGAGAGAGGACAGGCTTGAAGGGATAATCCACCCCAAAACACTACTTCCTATGATTAACAGTGTTAAATAGTGTTAAATAACACTAATATGTGAAAACAATATATTTTTTTGTGAACGAATATTTCTTTTTTGTCGTTATAACAAGGTTGGTAGCAAGATGGGAAAATCGATGTGGAAATCTGTTGCAGCTCAAGTCGACTACAAAACCCACAATGCAATGCTCTCTGGGTTGGCTAGCTAGCAAACATAGCTACACAGAATAATACCAAAGTGAATATCAGCATGTGAAGTAGCTAGCTAGCTGTAAAAACAAAACGTGCTACTCTGCTACCCAGAGAGAGAGTGCAGAGAATGGCAACAAGGGCCCTTTCCTCAGACACACAGGGGCGCATTACGAGATGGTACTTGAAGGAGAAACAGAGTTGAATAATTTGGTACACTGTAGATTGAGCACATGTAAGTGAAATATATACGTTGTCATGACGATATATACTTGTTCTAGAACAAGTATGACCGTGTTTTAGAACAAGTATGACCGTACTATCTATTGGCTGATACAGTAATCTGGAGTGAAGGTAATGGTTTTTAACAGTTAATAAATGTGATAGGGAATAACACACTCTCTCCAGTGACAGAACCATGTACTCTACATGATCAACAGTATGTGGACACCTGATCTTCAAACATCTCATTCCAAAATTATGGGTATTAATATGGAGTTGGTCCCCCCTTTGCTGCTACAACACCCTCCACTCTTCTGGGAAGGCTTTCCACTAGATGTTGGAACATTGCTGCGGAAGGACTTGCTTCCATTCAGAAACAAGAGCATTAGTGAGGTCAGGCACTGATGTTGGGCGATTAGGCCTGGCTCGCAGTCGGTGTTCCAATTCATCCCAGAGGTGTTGGATGGGGTTGAGGTCAAGGCTCTGTGCAGGCCAGTTAAGTTCTTCCAGACTGAGCTCGACAAACCATTTCTGCATGGACCTCGCTTTGTATACGGAGAAATTGTCATGCTGAAACGGGAAAGGGCCTACCCCAAACTGTTGCCACAAAGTTGGAAGCACAGAATCGTCTAGAATGTCATTGTATGCTGTAGCGTTAAGATTTCCCTTCACTGGAACTAAGGTTTCTAGCCCAAATCCATTATTCCTCCTCCACAGTTGGCACTGTGCATTGGGGCAGGTAGCGTTCTCCTGGCATCCGCCAAACTCAGATTCATCTGTCGGACTGCCAGATGGTGAAGCGTGATTCATCACTCCAGAGAAAACGTTTCCACTGCTCCAGAGTCCAGAGGCGGCGAGCTACACACCACTCCAGCCGACGCTTGACATTGAGCACAGTGATCTTAGGCCGGTGTGCGGCTGCTTGACCACGGAAACCCATTTCATGAAGCTCCCGACGAACAGTTCTTGTGCTGATGTTGCTTCCAGAGGCAGTTTGGAACTCAGCTAGCTGATTGTTGCAACCGAGGACAGACGATTCTTAAGAGCTACGCGCTTCAGAACTCAGCGGTCCTGTTCTGTGAGCTTGTGTGGCCTACCACTTCACGGCTGAGCTGTTGTTGCTCCTAGACGTTTCCACTTCACAATAACAGCACTTACAGTTGACCGGGGAAGCTCTAGCAGGGCACAAGTTTGACCAACTGACTTGTTGGAAAGGTGGCATTCTATGACGGTGCCACGTTGAAAGTCACTGAGCTCTTCAGTAAGGCCATTATACTGCCAATGTTTGTCTATGGAGATTGCATGGCTGTGTGCTTGATTTTATACACCTGTCAGCAACAGGGTGTGGCTTAAATAGCCAAATCCACACATTTTAATGGGTGTCCATATACTCTTGTGTATATATAGTGTCGCTATGACGGGTTCCTTCACGATTTCTTGATTTCTCAGACGGACCACTTCGTAGTTAAATCATGTTATTTAACCCACCGATAACACAGGCTTTTACCAAACTGACAGGAGTTTCATGTTTATTTCTGGGGGTGGATTATCCCTTTAACTAACACACACACACACAGGTGCACTCCCTGAGTCCTAGGACTTATCACGTCTTCACGCTGCCACCGGGATACACAGAGATAGGACAGGGTTAACCCACACACCCCCTCCTCTCACCTGGAACATGGTGATGTGTAGCTGGGTGCGTTGCAGGGAGACCTTGGCAGCGTCCAGGCTGGTCTCCAGGCGTCTGAGCAGGTCCAGTTTCTTCCAGGCCGTGTCGTAGGAGGACGCCAGCACCGTGCCTCTGTTCAGTAGCAGCTGAGACAGACGGCCTGCGCCCAGACCCTGCACCACCGTCTGCTTACACAACTCATCTAACGACACCTGCACAATTAACAATTACACATTTTACTTAAATCACGTCAGAACTAAAAAATGTATGAAGACAATATAACATGTTGATCAATCAAGTACATAACATTCCAGGGCCTCCTTCCTACCTTGCCGTCGGCTCCAAAGTCCTTGGCCTCCACCTGTGCTGTAAGGTCCAGGCCCAGGGCAGACAGGGTGCTGCAGAGAGCCAGGCCCAGGGTCTGGGTGGGAAGACCAATCAGCATCTGACGGACAAACTCTGCTGTGAACGCCTTGATGGGCCGGGTCATCTGCTCCTCGCTCACTACCACCGCCGCCGCCCCCCGGAACAGGGGCTTCCCTGGTAGACCTACACCCCCCAGACCCACTACTGGGCCGTTGGAGGGAGGAGGGTCCTCAGCCGCTGGGGGGCACGTACCTGGGGAGGGAGGGAGGGAGGGTCAAACTCACTGTATACAATGTTTGAGATACCGTTTCATAGGGCTGGGAATTGCCAGGGACCTCGTGATACAATACATTCATGATACTTAGGTGGCGATACGATATGTATTTAGATTCTCACGATTCTATATGGATTGCTATTCGATTGTGATTTTATTGTGATTCAATATTCCAAACATAAGCTGCAGAGAGACGAGAGAGCCATGAGAAAACAAGTTTAGGTCAGCCATGGAGACAGAAGCCATGGAGACAGAAGGGCTGAAAACCAACTGGCTCCATTTAGACAGTTGGAGAACAAGCTGAGAGAAAATACTGGAGTTCTGGAGCAGGAACAGACAACTAGCGATCGTTAAAACGGTACCATATATTGTCAATAATAATATCCTGATAAGTATCTGTATGTATTTAAACCGTTTCTCTAGTTGAAAAAACACAGAGTGGATGAAACCTTGTTTCCTAAGACCCCCTCTTTCTTCATCTGACACAAAGCAGCTCTCAGATACCAACTTTACAGTGTTGACCTCTACTGCTGGTAGACCTGCTACCACTATAGCTGAGTCACAGACCAACTTTACAGTGTTGACCTCTACTGCTGGTAGACCCTGCTACCACTATAGCTGAGTGACAGACCAACTTTACAGTGTTGACCTCTACTGCTGGTAGACCTGCTACCACTATAGCTGAGTGACAGACCAACTTTACAGTGTTGACCTCTACTGCTGGTAGACCTGCTACCACTATAGCTGAGTCACAGACCAACTTTACAGTGTTGACCTCTACTGCTGGTAGACCTGCTACCACTATAGCTGAGTCACAGACCAACTTTACAGTGTTGACCTCTACTGCTGGTAGACCTGCTACCACTATAGCGGAGTGACAGACCAACTTTACAGTGTTGACCTCTACTGCTGGTAGACCTGCTACCACTATAGCTGAGTGACAGACCAACTTTACAGTGTTGACCTCTACTGCTGGTAGACCTGCTACCACTATAGCTGAGTGACAGACCAACTTTACAGTGTTGACCTCTACTGCTGGTAGACCTGCTACCACTATAGCTGAGTCACAGACCAACTTTACAGTGTTGACCTCTACTGCTGGTAGACCTGCTACCACTATAGCTGAGTGACAGACCAACTTTACAGTGTTGACCTCTACTGCTGGTAGACCTGCTACCACTATAGCTGAGTGACAGACCAACTTTACAGTGTTGACCTCTACTGCTGGTAGACCTGCTACCACTATAGCTGAGTCACAGACCAACTTTACAGTGTTGACCTCTACTGCTGGTAGACCTGCTACCACTATAGCTGAGTGACAGACCAACTTTACAGTGTTGACCTCTACTGCTGGTAGACCTGCTACCACTATAGCTGAGTGACAGACCAACTTTACAGTGTTGACCTCTACTGCTGGTAGACCTGCTACCACTATAGCTGAGTCACAGACCAACTTTACAGTGTTGACCTCTACTGCTGGTAGACCTGCTACCACTATAGCTGAGTGACAGACCAACTTTACAGTGTTGACCTCTACTGCTGGTAGACCTGCTACCACTATAGCTGAGTGACAGACCAACTTTACAGTGTTGACCTCTACTGCTGGTAGACCTGCTACCACTATAGCTGAGTGACAGACCAACTTTACAGTGTTGACCTCTACTGCTGGTAGACCTGCTACCACTATAGCTGAGTGACAGACCAACTTTACAGTGTTGACCTCTACTGCTGGTAGACCTGCTACCACTATAGCTGAGTGACAGACCAACTTTACAGTGTTGACCTCTACTGCTGGTAGACCTGCTACCACTATAGCTGAGTGACAGACCAACTTTACAGTGTTGACCTCTACTGCTGGTAGACCTGCTACCACTATAGCTGAGTGACAGACCAACTTTACAGTGTTGACCTCTACTGCTGGTAGACCTGCTACCACTATAGCTGAGTGACAGACCAACTTTACAGTGTTGACCTCTACTGCTGGTAGACCTGCTACCACTATAGCTGAGTGACAGACCAACTTTACAGTGTTGACCTCTACTGCTGGTAGACCTGCTACCACTATAGCTGAGTGACAGACCAACTTTACAGTGTTGACCTCTACTGCTGGTAGACCTGCTACCACTATAGCTGAGTGACAGACCAACTTTACAGTGTTGACCTCTACTGCTGGTAGACCTGCTACCACTATAGCTGAGTGACAGACCAACTTTACAGTGTTGACCTCTACTGCTGGTAGACCTGCTACCACTATAGCTGAGTGACAGACCAACTTTACAGTGTTGACCTCTACTGCTGGTAGACCTGCTACCACTATAGCTGAGTGACAGACCAACTTTACAGTGTTGACCTCTACTGCTGGTAGACCTGCTACCACTATAGCTGAGTGACAGACCAACTTTACAGTGTTGACCTCTACTGCTGGTAGACCTGCTACCACTATAGCTGAGTGACAGACCAACTTTACAGTGTTGACCTCTACTGCTGGTAGACCTGCTACCACTATAGCTGAGTGACAGACCAACTTTACAGTGTTGACCTCTACTGCTGGTAGACCTGCTACCACTATAGCTGAGTCACAGACCAACTTTACAGTGTTGACCTCTACTGCTGGTAGACCTGCTACCACTATAGCTGAGTGACAGACCAACTTTACAGTGTTGACCTCTACTGCTGGTAGACCTGCTACCACTATAGCTGAGTCACAGACCAACTTTACAGTGTTGACCTCTACTGCTGGTAGACCTGCTACCACTATAGCTGAGTGACAGACCAACTTTACAGTGTTGACCTCTACTGCTGGTAGACCTGCTACCACTATAGCTGAGTGACAGACCAACTTTACAGTGTTGACCTCTACTGCTGGTAGACCTGCTACCACTATAGCTGAGTGACAGACCAACTTTACAGTGTTGACCTCTACTGCTGGTAGACCTGCTACCACTATAGCTGAGTCACAGACCAACTTTACAGTGTTGACCTCTACTGCTGGTAGACCTGCTACCACTATAGCTGAGTGACAGACCAACTTTACAGTGTTGACCTCTACTGCTGGTAGACCTGCTACCACTATAGCTGAGTGACAGACCAACTTTACAGTGTTGACCTCTACTGCTGGTAGACCTGCTACCACTATAGCTGAGTGACAGACCAACTTTACAGTGTTGACCTCTACTGCTGGTAGACCTGCTACCACTATAGCTGAGTGACAGACCAACTTTACAGTGTTGACCTCTACTGCTGGTAGACCTGCTACCACTATAGCTGAGTGACAGACCAACTTTACAGTGTTGACCTCTACTGCTGGTAGACCTGCTACCACTATAGCTGAGTGACAGACCAACTTTACAGTGTTGACCTCTACTGCTGGTAGACCTGCTACCACTATAGCTGAGTCACAGACCAACTTTACAGTGTTGACCTCTACTGCTGGTAGACCTGCTACCACTATAGCTGAGTGACAGACCAACTTTACAGTGTTGACCTCTACTGCTGGTAGACCTGCTACCACTATAGCTGAGTGACAGACCAACTTTACAGTGTTGACCTCTACTGCTGGTAGACCTGCTACCACTATAGCTGAGTGACAGACCAACTTTACAGTGTTGACCTCTACTGCTGGTAGACCTGCTACCACTATAGCTGAGTGACAGACCAACTTTACAGTGTTGACCTCTACTGCTGGTAGACCTGCTACCACTATAGCTGAGTGACAGACCAACTTTACAGTGTTGACCTCTACTGCTGGTAGACCTGCTACCACTATAGCTGAGTGACAGACCAACTTTACAGTGTTGACCTCTACTGCTGGTAGACCTGCTACCACTATAGCTGAGTGACAGACCAACTTTACAGTGTTGACCTCTACTGCTGGTAGACCTGCTACCACTATAGCTGAGTGACAGACCAACTTTACAGTGTTGACCTCTACTGCTGGTAGACCTGCTACCACTATAGCTGAGTGACAGACCAACTTTACAGTGTTGACCTCTACTGCTGGTAGACCTGCTACCACTATAGCTGAGTGACAGACCAACTTTACAGTGTTGACCTCTACTGCTGGTAGACCTGCTACCACTATAGCTGAGTGACAGACCAACTTTACAGTGTTGACCTCTACTGCTGGTAGACCTGCTACCACTATAGCTGAGTGACAGACCAACTTTACAGTGTTGACCTCTACTGCTGGTAGACCTGCTACCACTATAGCTGAGTGACAGACCAACTTTACAGTGTTGACCTCTACTGCTGGTAGACCTGCTACCACTATAGCTGAGTGACAGACCAACTTTACAGTGTTGACCTCTACTGCTGGTAGACCTGCTACCACTATAGCTGAGTGACAGACCAACTTTACAGTGTTGACCTCTACTGCTGGTAGACCTGCTACCACTATAGCTGAGTGACAGACCAACTTTACAGTGTTGACCTCTACTGCTGGTAGACCTGCTACCACTATAGCTGAGTGACAGACCAACTTTACAGTGTTGACCTCTACTGCTGGTAGACCTGCTACCACTA
The DNA here is from genome assembly GCF_029448725.1 of Salvelinus fontinalis. Taxonomy (NCBI): domain Eukaryota; kingdom Metazoa; phylum Chordata; class Actinopteri; order Salmoniformes; family Salmonidae; genus Salvelinus; species Salvelinus fontinalis. Next base: position 100,986,102 of record NC_074666.1, read on the forward strand.
TAGCTGAGTGACAGACCAACTTTACAGTGTTGACCTCTACTGCTGGTAGACCTGCTACCACTATAGCTGAGTGACAGACCAACTTTACAGTGTTGACCTCTACTGCTGGTAGACCTGCTACCACTATAGCTGAGTGACAGACCAACTTTACAGTGTTGACCTCTACTGCTGGTAGACCTGCTACCACTATAGCTGAGTGACAGACCAACTTTACAGTGTTGACCTCTACTGCTGGTAGACCTGCTACCACTATAGCTGAGTGACAGACCAACTTTACAGTGTTGACCTCTACTGCTGGTAGACCTGCTACCACTATAGCTGAGTCACAGACCAACTTTACAGTGTTGACCTCTACTGCTGGTAGACCTGCTACCACTATAGCTGAGTGACAGACCAACTTTACAGTGTTGACCTCTACTGCTGGTAGACCTGCTACCACTATAGCTGAGTCACAGACCAACTTTACAGTGTTGACCTCTACTGCTGGTAGACCTGCTACCACTATAGCTGAGTGACAGACCAACTTTACAGTGTTGACCTCTACTGCTGGTAGACCTGCTACCACTATAGCTGAGTGACAGACCAACTTTACAGTGTTGACCTCTACTGCTGGTAGACCTGCTACCACTATAGCTGAG
>NC_074666.1:100986766-101018949 GCF_029448725.1 Salvelinus fontinalis
TCACAGACCAACTTTCCATAACACAGAGACATAACATGACATTTGAAATGTCTTTATTCTTTTGTAACTTGAGTGAGTGTAATATTTACTGTTAACTTTCTATTTCACCTTTGTTTATTATCTAGTTCACTTGCTTTGGCAATGTAAACATATATGTTTCCCATGCCAATAAAGCCCCTTAAATTGAAAATGAATTTTGACACAGAGAGACTATGACGCCATCAGTGTTCTCACCAGAGAGTGTCTGAGCGAAGGATCCACAGAGCCTGAAAAACTCCCTGATGGTTTGGAGTCTCTTGAGGAAGAAGATCTCCTCCAGAACATGTCTGTGAGGCCCGCTGTGGAAGAAATGGACCTGGGCCGCACGCGCCTCACGCATCACATCCACCTTCCGCCACGCCGGCGGCACCTCCATGGAAATCATCTAGAAAGAGAGGGGAGAGAGAAAGAGAAGGGGAGAGAGAAAGAGAAGGGAGAGAGAAAGAGAGGGGAGAGAGAAAGAGATAGGAGAGAGAAAGAGATGGGAGAGAGAAAGAGAGGGGAGAGAGAAAGAGAGGGGAGAGAGAAAGAGATGGGAGAGAGAAAGAGAGGGGTGTAAATAACAAGAGAAGTAGAAGACAGGGGAGTGAGAAGAAAGGAATAAACAGATAAGTGACTAAGACATCAACTCCACATTCCATTTATTTGTCAAGAGGAATAACAAGACAGGGACAAGAGAGAAAGATGAGAGTTTAACATGAAAGAGTGATTGAGTGAGAAAGAGAGAGGGTGAGACAGAGGAAAGAGCTTGAGAAAGAGAGAGTGTGAGAGAGAGGAAAGAGATTGAGGAAGTGTGTGTGTGTTACCTTCTCTGTGAGCTGTCCGAAGGCGGTCTCTAGCTGAGCAAACATGCCATCGAAGGCCACCAGCAGCATCTGACCGGCGGACATCTTAGGAGAGTCCTGTCCCACCGCGTCCATACTGCCCCCTGGAGGCTGCATCAGCTGACAGTACTGGGCCCGCAACATCCTGCAATATCATCACATATAACATCACCAACTAACACTAACCCTACTGCCTGTCTGTTCCCCTGTTCTAACCTGCTGGTGTGGAGACAGTGTGTTCCCCTGTTCTAACCTGGTGATGTGGAGACAGTGTGTGTTCCCCTGTTCTAACCTGCTAATGTGGAGACAGTGTGTTCCCCTGTTCTAACCTGGTGATGTGGAGACAGTGTCTGTTCCCCTGTTCTAACCTGGTGATGTGGAGACAGTGTTCCCCTGTTCTAACCTGGTGATGTGGAGACAGTGTGTGTTCCCCTGTTCTAACCTGGTGATGTGGAGACAGTGTCTGTTCCCCTGTTCTAACCTGGTGATGTGGAGACAGTGTGTGTTCCCCTGTTCTAACCTGCTGATGTGGAGACAGTGTTCCCCTGTTCTAACCTGGTGATGTGGAGACAGTGTTCCCCTGTTCTAACCTGGTGATGTGGAGACAGTGTGTGTTCCCCTGTTCTAACCTGGTGATGTGGAGACAGTGTGTGTTCCCCTGTTCTAACCTGGTGATGTGGAGACAGTGTGTGTTCCCCTGTTCTAACCTGGTGATGTGGAGACAGTGTCTGTTCCCCTGTGTTCTAACCTGCTGATGTGGAGACAGTGTTCCCCTGTTCTAACCTGGTGATGTGGAGACAGTGTGTGTTCCCCTGTTCTAACCTGGTGATGTGGAGACAGTGTCTGTTCCCCTGCTCTAACCTGCTGATGTGGAGACAGTGTTCCCCTGTTCTAACCTGGTGATGTGGAGACAGTGTCTGTTCCCCTGTTCTAACCTGGTGATGTGGAGACAGTGTTCCCCTGTTCTAACCTGGTGATGTGGAGACAGTGTCTGTTCCCCTGTTCTAACCTGGTGATGTGGAGACAGTGTCTGTTCCCCTGTTCTAACCTGGTGATGTGGAGACAGTGTTCCCCTGTTCTAACCTGGTGATGTGGAGACAGTGTCTGTTCCCCTGTTCTAACCTGGTGATGTGGAGACAGTGTGTGTTCCCCTGTTCTAACCTGGTGATGTGGAGACAGTGTCTGTTCCCCTGTTCTAACCTGGTGATGTGGAGACAGTGTTCCCCTGTTCTAACCTGGTGATGTGGAGACAGTGTTCCCCTGTTCTAACCTGGTGATGTGGAGACAGTGTGTGTTCCCCTGTGTTCTAACCTGGTGATGTGGAGACAGTGTGTGTTCCCCTGTTCTAACCTGGTGATGTGGAGACAGTGTCTGTTCCCCTGTTCTAACCTGGTGATGTGGAGACAGTGTGTGTTCCCCTGTTCTAACCTGGTGATGTGGAGACAGTGTTCCCCTGTTCTAACCTGGTGATGTGGAGACAGTGTCTGTTCCCCTGTTCTAACCTGGTGATGTGGAGACAGTGTTCCCCTGTTCTAACCTGGTGATGTGGAGACAGTGTTCCCCTGTTCTAACCTGGTGATGTGGAGACAGTGTCTGTTCCCCTGTTCTAACCTGGTGATGTGGAGACAGTGTCTGTTCCCCTGTTCTAACCTGGTGATGTGGAGACAGTGTCTGTTCCCCTGCTCTAACCTGCTGATGTGGAGACAGTGTTCCCCTGTTCTAACCTGGTGATGTGGAGACAGTGTTCCCCTGTTCTAACCTGGTGATGTGGAGACAGTGTGTGTTCCCCTGTTCTAACCTGGTGATGTGGAGACAGTGTGTGTTCCCCTGTTCTAACCTGGTGATGTGGAGACAGTGTTCCCCTGTTCTAACCTGGTGATGTGGAGACAGTGTCTGTTCCCCTGTTCTAACCTGGTGATGTGGAGACAGTGTTCCCCTGTTCTAACCTGGTGATGTGGAGACAGTGTTCCCCTGTTCTAACCTGGTGATGTGGAGACAGTGTGTGTTCCCCTGTGTTCTAACCTGGTGATGTGGAGACAGTGTGTGTTCCCCTGTTCTAACCTGGTGATGTGGAGACAGTGTCTGTTCCCCTGTTCTAACCTGGTGATGTGGAGACAGTGTGTTCCCCTGTTCTAACCTGGTGATGTGGAGACAGTGTGTGTTCCCCTGTTCTAACCTGGTGATGTGGAGACAGTGTCTGTTCCCCTGTTCTAACCTGGTGATGTGGAGACAGTGTGTTCCCCTGTTCTAACCTGGTGATGTGGAGACAGTGTTCCCCTGTTCTAACCTGGTGATGTGGAGACGGTGTTCCCCTGTTCTAACCTGGTGATGTGGAGACAGTGTTCCCCTGTTCTAACCTGGTGATGTGGAGACAGTGTCTGTTCCCCTGTTCTAACCTGGTGATGTGGAGACAGTGTTCCCCTGTTCTAACCTGGTGATGTGGAGACAGTGTCTGTTCCCCTGTTCTAACCTGGTGATGTGGAGACAGTGTCTGTTCCCCTGTTCTAACCTGGTGATGTGGAGACAGTGTGTTCCCCTGTTCTAACCTGGTGATGTGGAGACAGTGTGTGTTCCCCTGTTCTAACCTGGTGATGTGGAGACAGTGTTCCCCTGTTCTAACCTGGTGATGTGGAGACAGTGTGTGTTCCCCTGTTCTAACCTGGTGATGTGGAGACAGTGTTCCCCTGTTCTAACCTGGTGATGTGGAGACAGTGTGTGTTCCCCTGTGTTCTAACCTGGTGATGTGGAGACAGTGTCTGTTCCCCTGTTCTAACCTGGTGATGTGGAGACGGTGTCTGTTCCCCTGTTCTAACCTGGTGATGTGGAGACAGTGTTCCCCTGTTCTAACCTGGTGATGTGGAGACAGTGTTCCCCTGTTCTAACCTGGTGATGTGGAGACAGTGTCTGTTCCCCTGTTCTAACCTGGTGATGTGGAGACAGTGTCTGTTCCCCTGTTCTAACCTGCTGATGTGGAGACAGTGTTCCCCTGTTCTAACCTGGTGATGTGGAGACAGTGTGTGTTCCCCTGTTCTAACCTGGTGATGTGGAGACAGTGTCTGTTCCCCTGCTCTAACCTGGTGATGTGGAGACAGTGTTCCCCTGTTCTAACCTGGTGATGTGGAGACAGTGTCTGTTCCCCTGCTCTAACCTGGTGATGTGGAGACAGTGTTCCCCTGTTCTAACCTGGTGATGTGGAGACAGTGTCTGTTCCCCTGCTCTAACCTGCTGATGTGGATACAGTGTCTGTTCCCCTGTTCTAACCTGGTGATGTGGAGACAGTGTCTGTTCCCCTGTTCTAACCTGCTGATGTGGAGACAGTGTTCCCCTGTTCTAACCTGGTGATGTGGAGACAGTGTCTGTTCCCCTGTTCTAACCTGGTGATGTGGAGACAGTCTGTTCCCCTGTTCTAACCTGGTGATGTGGAGACAGTGTCTGTTCCCCTGTTCTAACCTGGTGATGTGGAGACAGTGTTCCCCTGTTCTAACCTGGTGATGTGGAGACAGTGTTCCCCTGTTCTAACCTGCTGATGTGGAGACAGTGTCTGTTCCCCTGTTCTAACCTGCTGATGTGGAGACAGTGTGTGTTCCCCTGTTCTAACCTGCTGATGTGGAGACAGTCTGTTCCCCTGTTCTAACCTGGTGATGTGGAGACAGTGTCTGTTCCCCTGTTCTAACCTGGTGATGTGGAGACAGTCTGTTCCCCTGTTCTAACCTGGTGATGTGGAGACAGTGTCTGTTCCCCTGTTCTAACCTGGTGATGTGGAGACAGTGTTCCCCTGTTCTAACCTGGTGATGTGGAGACAGTGTGTGTTCCCCTGTTCTAACCTGGTGATGTGGAGACAGTGTGTGTTCCCCTGTTCTAACCTGGTGATGTGGAGACAGTGTGTGTTCCCCTGTTCTAACCTGGTGATGTGGAGACAGTGTTCCCCTGTTCTAACCTGGTGATGTGGAGACAGTGTCTGTTCCCCTGTTCTAACCTGGTGATGTGGAGACAGTGTCTGTTCCCCTGTTCTAACCTGGTGATGTGGAGACAGTGTGTGTCCGCCTCGTGCTCCAGGCCCATGGCGGCGCTGCGGAGGTGTGTGTGCAGGGCGTCGGCCAGCCCCTGCAGGGAGACCCCGTCTGCACACTGCTCCACTAAGAGGTCCAGCTCAGACAGCATGGTCTCCAGGGTGGCCTCGCCCTTCAACATGCAGCGTAGAGCCTCCGGGAAGATGATCTGACGGAAGTTCGTGTTCAGTTCCTGGAGGAAGGAAGGAAGGAAGGAAGGAAGGAAGGAAGGAAGGAGAGATCAGCCAGAAAGACAAGCGGACCAGTAAAGGTGGGCAACGCCATTCTGATAACATTAGTAAGGGGTTCTGTTACACCTTCCCAAGTTGGAAACCCACTTTCATCACAACGCAACACTTCAAAATGTAGCTATCTGGTCTCCTACATATTGTCCTCTAACCCAGGGTTTCCCAAACTCTGTCCCGGGGCCCCCTCTGTGTACACCTTTACAGATTTCCCCATAGCACTACACAGCCCATTCCAATAATCAAAGCTTGATAAGTTGGTCATTTGAGTCATTTGAGGGGGGGGGGGGGGGGGGGGGGTTCTAGATAGATACTATACATGTCCTGTATGTCTAGATAGTATATTAGGTTTCAACATGTCCTGCATGTCTAGATAGTATATTAGGTTTCAACATGTCCTGCATGTCTAGATAGTATATTAGGTTTCAACATGTCTAGATAGTATATTAGGTTTCAACATGTCCTGTATGTCTAGATAGTATATTAGGTTTCAACATGTCTAGATAGTATATTAGGTTTCAACATGTCTAGATAGTATATTAGGTTTCAACATGTCCTGCATGTCTAGATAGTATATTAGGTTTCAACATGTCTAGATAGTATATTAGGTTTCAACATGTCCTGTATGTCTAGATAGTATATTAGGTTTCAACATGTCCTGCATGTCTAGATAGTATATTAGGTTTCAACATGTCCTGTATGTCTAGATAGTATACTAGGTTTCAACATGTCCTGTATGTCTAGATAGTATACTAGGTTTCAACATGTCCTGTATGTCTAGATAGTATATTAGGTTTCAACATGTCCTGTATGTCTAGATAGTATATTAGGTTTCAACATGTCCTGTATGTCTAGATAGTATATTAGGTTTCAACATGTCCTGTATGTCTAGATAGTATTTTAGGTTTCAACATGTCTAGATAGTATACTAGGTTTCAACATGTCCTGTATGTCTAGATAGTATATTAGGTTTCAACATGTCCTGTATGTTTAGATAGTATATTAGGTTTCAACATGTCCTGTATGTCTAGATAGTATATTAGGTTTCAACATGTCTAGATAGTATATTAGGTTTCAACATGTCCTGTATGTCTAGATAGTATTTTAGGTTTCAACATGTCTAGATAGTATACTAGGTTTCAACATGTCCTGTATGTCTAGATAGTATATTAGGTTTCAACATGTCCTGTATGTCTAGATAGTATATTAGGTTTCAACATGTCCTGTATGTCTAGATAGTATATTAGGTTTCAACATGTCCTGTATGTCTAGATAGTATATTAGGTTTCAACATGTCCTGTATGTCTAGATAGTATATTAGGTTTCAACATGTCCTGTATGTCTAGATAGTATATTAGGTTTCAACATGTCTAGATAGTATATTAGGTTTCAACATGTCCTGTATGTCTAGATAGTATATTAGGTTTCAACATGTCCTGCATGTCTAGATAGTATATTAGGTTTCAACATGTCCTATATGTCTAGATAGTATATTAGGTTTCAACATGTCTAGATAGTATATTAGGTTTCAACATGTCCTGTATGTCTAGATAGTATACTAGGTTTCAACATGTCCTGTATGTCTAGATAGTATACTAGGTTTCAACATGTCCTGTATGTCTAGATAGTATATTAGGTTTCAACATGTCCTGTATGTCTAGATAGTATATTAGGTTTCAACATGTCTAGATAGTATATTAGGTTTCAACATGTCCTGTATGTCTAGATAGTATATTAGGTTTCAACATGTCTAGATAGTATATTAGGTTTCAACATGTCCTGCATGTCTAGATAGTATATTAGGTTTCAACATGTCCTATATGTCTAGATAGTATATTAGGTTTCAACATGTCCTATATGTCTAGATAGTATATTAGGTTTCAACATATCACATGTCCTGTATGTCTAGATAGTATATTAGGTTTCAACATCCCCCAAACCCGGTACCGGGTCCAAAACAACCACTTCGAGTTAACAAAAATAAAATGGAAAGAATTTTGTGTGTTTTTTCTTTTCTTCCTGTGAAGGCTGAGAGATCCACATCCTCGGACACACACACACACACACGTCTCCACCCCCATTACACCGTACCTGTAGACAGGTGTAGACGGCGTTGGCCAGGTAGACGGTCTGGGCGGTCTCCTGCGGCGAGGGCAGGTCCAGGTCGTGTGGGAGGAGCTGACACTGCCCCAGCAGCTGGACCAATGAGGTGATATTACCACTCATGGAACACAGCTCCTCCAGAAACCAGGCCCCGTCACGAGACGTCAACTCTACCAGCTGCCCCCCCGCCGCCGCCGCCGCTCCTTCCATCACCAGGTTACGCCTGAGCGGGACCAGACACAAAGTTACACACACACACCTCCTTTTACCCCCCCACCACACACGCCCTGCCACAAGACGTCAGGAACGCTAGTTGCTCCCTCAACCATCAGGTTAGTCTCATTATCCACACACACCCTTCTACCCCCCCACCACACACGCCCTTCTACCCCCCCACCACACACACCCTTCTACCCCCTCACCACACACACCCTTCTACCCCCCCACCACACACGCCCAGCCACAAGACGTCAGGAACACTAGTTGCTCCCTCGACCATCAGGTTAGTCTCGTTATCCACACACACACCCTTCTACCCCCCCACCACACACGCCCTGCCACAAGACGTCAGGAACACTAGTTGCTCCCTCGACCATCAGGTTAGTCTCATTATCCACACACACCCTTCTACCCCCTCACCACACACGCCCTGCCACAAGACGTCAGGAACACTAGTTGCTCCCTCAACCATCAGGTTAGTCTCATTATCCACACACCCTTCTACCCCCCCACCACACACGCCCTGCCACAAGACGTCAGGAACACTAGTTGCTCCCTCGACCATCAGGTTAGTCTCGTTATCCACACACACCCTTCTACCCCCTCACCACACACGCCCTGCCACAAGACGTCAGGAACACTAGTTGGTCCCTCGACCATCAGGTTAGTCTCGTTATCCACACACACCCTTCTACCCCCTCACCACACACGCCCTGCCACAAGACGTCAGGAACACTAGTTGCTCCCTCGACCATCAGGTTAGTCTCATTATCCACACACACCCTTCTACCCCCTCACCACACACGCCCTGCCACAAGACGTCAGGAACACTAGTTGCTCCCTCGACCATCAGGTTAGTCTCATTATCCACACACACACGTCTATCCCCAGCACACACACACACACACACACGTCTATCCCCCCCCCCCCCCCCACCACACACGCCCACACACACGTCTATCCCCAGCACACAGCCAGCCAGACGGACCTGGTGAGGGTGCAGAGGGCTGATGAGATGATGGTGGCCAGGCTGAGAGAGCCCTGCTCTGGGTTCTCTAGGAGGAACACGTTGATGCAACGCTCGATCTCCTGCAGCTGTTCTTCACACGCGTGGACCGTGGCGCCCTCGGCCTTGACGCGCTCCGCCTGGCGCAGAACACGCGTGTTGGTCTCTGACGCCTGGTGCTGCAAGGCCAGCTCAACGCTGGACAGGAACTGGCACGACGCAAGAGGAGGCTGGGGGGCAAACTGGACCTCATACCTGGAGGGGGGGAAGTTTGGAGAGGATGGTAGAGCACAGATTGATAACTGTCCATTTAATGAGAATAATAATAAAATAGAGAGAGAAGCAGAAATATCAAGAAATGGAGCCAGTTAACCCCAGAGGACCCCGACAGAGAGAGAAACAGAGAGAGACAGAGAGGAGAGAGAGAAGGTGAGAGACAGAGAGAGAAGGAGAGAGAGAGAGAGAAAGAGAAGGTGAGAGAGAAGGAGAGAGAGAGAGACAGAGAGAGAAGGAGAGCGTGAGAGAAGGAGAGCGTGAGAGAGAAGGAGAGAGAGAGAGAGAGACAGAGAGAGGAGAGAGAGAGGAGAGCGTGAGAATGAGAAGGAAAGACATGGCGCGAGATGGCAAGAAAGAGAGGAGAGGAGAAAGCCAGCATGTGTCCACTCCAACTCACTGTCTGGAAATCTGCTGGCAGTGGTCAACAGTCATGTCACAGAGCAGCTCTTCCAGCCACTGTTTCCAGAGGTGGGCCCTGTGGCGCAGCAGCACGGCCCGCGGGTACAGCAGGGCCACAGTGGCATAGCTGTGCAGCTGCTCCAGACAGCCTCGCAGGGCCCCACGGCGCTGCTGCAGCAGGGAGCCCAACTCAGCCTCCAGGCCCTCGCACTGGCTGATTAGGTGGGCCTGGCCGGCGTTCTGCAGGAAGGCTGTGGCCGGGACGTAGCTGGGAGGGCCTGGGTGAGGGAGGAAGAGAGAGAAGGTTAATCAATCAGGTCTATAGGACTGCTGATGTCCTGCAGTAGACTGGCTAGCTGGAACCACACAGAACCCCCTCTCCCATCTCTACAGACACTAACCCAGGTCTATATGACTGCTGATGTCCTGCAGTAGACTGGCTAGCAGGAACCACACAGAACCCCCTCTCCCATCTCTACAGACACTAACCCAGGTCTATATGACTGCTGATGTCCTGCAGTAGACTGGCTAGCTGTGTGGCCTCCAGGCTGCTGAAGGCTGCTTGGTACTGGGACATCCACTGGTCCAGGTCACCCTGCTTCCCCTGGATCAACTCCTGGACCGTACGCTGACGAGATGCTAGCTGGGTGTGCTCAGAGTACCTGGTGGGGGAGAGGGGACAGAGAGAGAGGGGAGAACAATCACATACAGAGCTCTGTGTACCTACAGAGAGAGAGAGGGGCCATGTTCAAGAACATCTAATCCGTGTTGCATTGTGACCAACTTCCTGATAAGAACCCTGGGTCTGAACACCTCCCTCTGTAACTGGATCCTGGACTTCCTGATAAGAACCCTGGGTCTGAACACCTCCCTCTGCAACTGGATCCTGGACTTCCTGATAAGAACCCTGGGTCTGAACACCTCCCTCTGCAACTGGATCCTGGACTTCCTGATAAGAACCCTGGGTCTGAACACCTCCCTCTGCAACTGGATCCTGGACTTCCTGATAAGAACCCTGGGTCTGAACACGTCCCTCTGTAACTGGATCCTGGACTTCCTGATAAGAACCCCGGGTCTGAACACCTCCCTCTGCAACTGGATCCTGGACTTCCTGATAAGAACCCTGGGTCTGAACACCTCCCTCTGCAACTGGATCCTGGACTTCCTGATAAGAACCCTGGGTCTGAACACGTCCCTCTGTAACTGGATCCTGGACTTCCTGATAAGAACCCTGGATCTGAACACCTCCCTCTGTAACTGGATCCTGGACTTCCTGACGGGCTGCTCCAGGTGGTGAGGGTAGGTAACAACACATCTGCTACGCTGACCCTCAACCCAGGGGCCCCTCGGGGGTACGTGTTTAGTCCCCTCCTGTACTCCCTGTTCACCCACGACTGCGTGGCCAAGCACGACTCCAACACCATCATTAAGTTTGCTGACGACACAACGCTGGTAGGCCTGATCACCGACAACGACGAGACAGCCTGTAGGGAGGAGTTCAGAGACCTGGCAGTGTGTTGCCAGGACAACAACCTCTCCCTCAACGTGAGCAAGACAAAGGAGCTGATCCTGGACCACAGGAAACGGAGGGGGGTGCGAGGACGCCTCCTATCCACATTGATGGGGCTGTAGTGGAGCGGGTCGAGAGCTTCAAGTTCCTTGTGTTTCCACATCACAAGGAATTAACATGGGCCAGACACACCAAGACAGTCGTGAAAAGGGCACAACAGCACATCTTCCCAATCAGGAGGCTGAAAAGATTTGTCATGGGCCCTCCAACACTCAAAAAGTTCTACAGCTGCAGAATAGCGAGCATCTTGACCGGTGCTACAGAGGGTGGTGCGTATGGCCCAGTACATCACTGGCGCCCAGCTCCCTGCCATCCAATACCTCTATACCAGGCGGTACCAGAGGAAGGCCCAAACAATTGTTAAAGACTCCAGCAACCCAAGTCATAGACTGTTTTCTCTGCTACCGCGTGGCAAGCGGTACCCGGAGTGCCAAGTCTGGAACCAACAGGACCCTGAACAGCTTCTACCCCCAAGCCTGGCAGCAGGTAGCCTAGCGGTTAAGAGTGTTGGGCCAGTAACCGAAAGGTCACTGGTTAGAAAAAATCTGTCTGTGCCCTTGAGCAAATTGTAAATGTAAGCCATATCTGGCGCTCCCCGTATATATAGCCATGTCGTTACCTGGTACTTCCTGTATATAGGGGGTTATAAACCTGTGTTCCAGGGTGAGTATGAGGTGGTCTGGGGTTAGAGGTCAGGGATGTAACAGACCTGTGTTCCAGGGTGAGTATGAGGTGGTCTGGGGTTAAAGGTCAGGGATGTAACAGACCTGTGTTCCAGGGTGAGTATGAGGTGGTCTGGGGTTAAAGGTCAGGGCTGTAACAGACCTGTGTTCCAGGGTGAGTATGAGGTGGTCTGGGGTGTAACAGACCTGTGTTCCAGGGTGAGTATGAGGTGGTCTGGGGTTAAAGGTCAGGGATGTAACAGACCTGTGTTCCAGGGTGAGTATGAGGTGGTCTGAGCAGCTCTCAGCCCCCTCCAGGAAGCTCATCTCCTCCAGGATCTTGGTGGTCATCTTGTCCCCCTGAGAGAGCAGCTTCTGCAGGGTGAGGTACTCCTCCACTGCCCCCTCCACCTGGGGCAGGACCCCCAACATCTCCTCACGGTTCTTAAACCAGTTCACCTGGAGGGAGGGGAGGAAGGGGGTGAGGTAGTGAAGGAGGGAGAAAGGGAGGTAGTGAAGGAGGGAGAAAGGGAGGTAGTGAAGGAGGGAGAAAGGGGGGTAGTGAAGGAGGGAGAAAGGGAGATAGTGAAGGAGGGAGAAAGGGAGGAAGATTTCAATGGCCTAGTCATTTCAGCTACAAACAGAACATCTGGTAAGGGGAACGACAGGTGGTCTGAATTGGCGCTCCATTCACAACATACAGGACTACCTCTCTAAGGAACAGGACTACCTCTCTAAGAAACAGGACTACCTCTCTAAGAAACAGGACTACCTCTCTAAGAAACAGGACTACCTCTCTAAGAAACAGGACTACCTCTCTAAGAAACAGGACTACCTCTCTAAGAAACAGGACTACCTCTCTAAGAAACAGGACTACCTCTCTAAGGAACAGGACTACCTCTCTAAGGAACAGGACTACCTCTCTAAGGAACAGGACTACCTCTCTAAGGAACAGGACTACCTCTCTAAGGAACAGGACTACCTCTCTAAGGAACAGGACTACCTCTCTAAGGAACAGGACTACCTCTCTAAGGAACAGGACTACCTCTCTAAGGAACAGGACTACCTCTCTAAGGAACAGGACTACCTCTCTAAGGAACAGGACTACCTCTCTAAGGAACAGGACTACCTCTCTAAGGAACAGGACTACCTCTCTAAGGAACAGGACTACCTCTCTAAGGAACAGGACTACCTCTCTAAGGAACAGGACTACCTCTCTAAGGAACAGGACTACCTCTCTAAGGAACAGGACTACCTCTCTAAGGAACAGGACTACCTCTCTAAGGAACAGGACTACCTCTCTAAGGAACAGGACTACCTCTCTAAGGAACAGGACTACCTCTCTAAGGAACAGGACTACCTCTCTAAGGAACAGGACTACCTCTCTAAGGAACAGGACTACCTCTCTAAGGAACAGGACTACCTCTCTAAGGAACAGGACTACCTCTCTAAGGAACAGGACTACCTCTCTAAGGAACAGGACTACCTCTCTAAGAAACAGGACTACCTCTCTAAGAAACAGGACTACCTCTCTAAGAAACAGGACTACCTCTCTAAGAAACAGGACTACCTCTCTAAGAAACAGGACTACCTCTCTAAGAAACAGGACTACCTCTCTAAGAAACAGGACTACCTCTCTAAGAAACAGGACTACCTCTCTAAGAAACAGGACTACCTCTCTAAGAAACAGGACTACCTCTCTAAGAAACAGGACTACCTCTCTAAGAAACAGGACTACCTCTCTAAGAAACAGGACTACCTCTCTAAGAAACAGGACTACCTCTCTAAGAAACAGGACTACCTCTCTAAGAAACAGGACTACCTCTCTAAGAAACAGGACTACCTCTCTAAGAAACAGGACTACCTCTCTAAGAAACAGGACTACCTCTCTAAGAAACAGGACTACCTCTCTAAGAAACAGGACTACCTCTCTAAGAAACAGGACTACCTCTCTAAGAAACAGGACTACCTCTCTAAGAAACAGGACTACCTCTCTAAGAAACAGGACTACCTCTCTAAGAAACAGGACTACCTCTCTAAGAAACAGGACTACCTCTCTAAGAAACAGGACTACCTCTCTAAGGAACAGGACTACCTCTCTAAGGAACAGGACTACCTCTCTAAGGAACAGGACTACCTCTCTAAGGAACAGGACTACCTCTCTAAGGAACAGGACTACCTCTCTAAGGAACAGGACTACCTCTCTAAGGAACAGGACTACCTCTCTAAGGAACAGGACTACCTCTCTAAGGAACAGGACTACCTCTCTAAGGAACAGGACTACCTCTCTAAGGAACAGGACTACCTCTCTAAGGAACAGGACTACCTCTCTAAGGAACAGGACTACCTCTCTAAGGAACAGGACTACCTCTCTAAGGAACAGGACTACCTCTCTAAGGAACAGGACTACCTCTCTAAGGAACAGGACTACCTCTCTAAGGAACAGGACTACCTCTCTAAGGAACAGGACTACCTCTCTAAGGAACAGGACTACCTCTCTAAGGAACAGGACTACCTCTCTAAGGAACAGGACTACCTCTCTAAGGAACAGGACTACCTCTCTAAGGAACAGGACTACCTCTCTAAGGAACAGGACTACCTCTCTAAGGAACAGGACTACCTCTCTAAGGAACAGGACTACCTCTCTAAGGAACAGGACTACCTCTCTAAGGAACAGGACTACCTCTCTAAGGAACAGGACTACCTCTCTAAGGAACAGGACTACCTCTCTAAGGAACAGGACTACCTCTCTAAGGAACAGGACTACCTCTCTAAGGAACAGGACTACCTCTCTAAGGAACAGGACTACCTCTCTAAGGAACAGGACTACCTCTCTAAGGAACAGGACTACCTCTCTAAGGAACAGGACTACCTCTCTAAGGAACAGGACTACCTCTCTAAGGAACAGGACTACCTCTCTAAGGAACAGGACTACCTCTCTAAGGAACAGGACTACCTCTCTAAGGAACAGGACTACCTCTCTAAGGAACAGGACTACCTCTCTAAGGAACAGGACTACCTCTCTAAGGAACAGGACTACCTCTCTAAGGAACAGGACTACCTCTCTAAGGAACAGGACTACCTCTCTAAGGAACAGGACTACCTCTCTAAGGAACAGGACTACCTCTCTAAGGAACAGGACTACCTCTCTAAGGAACAGGACTACCTCTCTAAGGAACAGGACTACCTCTCTAAGGAACAGGACTACCTCTCTAAGGAACAGGACTACCTCTCTAAGGAACAGGACTACCTCTCTAAGGAACAGGACTACCTCTCTAAGGAACAGGACTACCTCTCTAAGGAACAGGACTACCTCTCTAAGGAACAGGACTACCTCTCTAAGGAACAGGACTACCTCTCTAAGGAACAGGACTACCTCTCTAAGGAACAGGACTACCTCTCTAAGGAACAGGACTACCTCTCTAAGAAACAGGACTACCTCTCTAAGAAACAGGACTACCTCTCTAAGAAACAGGACTACCTCTCTAAGAAACAGGACTACCTCTCTAAGAAACAGGACTACCTCTCTAAGAAACAGGACTACCTCTCTAAGAAACAGGACTACCTCTCTAAGAAACAGGACTACCTCTCTAAGAAACAGGACTACCTCTCTAAGAAACAGGACTACCTCTCTAAGAAACAGGACTACCTCTCTAAGAAACAGGACTACCTCTCTAAGAAACAGGACTACCTCTCTAAGAAACAGGACTACCTCTCTAAGAAACAGGACTACCTCTCTAAGAAACAGGACTACCTCTCTAAGAAACAGGACTACCTCTCTAAGAAACAGGACTACCTCTCTAAGAAACAGGACTACCTCTCTAAGAAACAGGACTACCTCTCTAAGAAACAGGACTACCTCTCTAAGAAACAGGACTACCTCTCTAAGAAACAGGACTACCTCTCTAAGAAACAGGACTACCTCTCTAAGAAACAGGACTACCTCTCTAAGAAACAGGACTACCTCTCTAAGAAACAGGACTACCTCTCTAAGAAACAGGACTACCTCTCTAAGAAACAGGACTACCTCTCTAAGAAACAGGACTACCTCTCTAAGAAACAGGACTACCTCTCTAAGAAACAGGACTACCTCTCTAAGAAACAGGACTACCTCTCTAAGAAACAGGACTACCTCTCTAAGAAACAGGACTACCTCTCTAAGAAACAGGACTACCTCTCTAAGAAACAGGACTACCTCTCTAAGAAACAGGACTACCTCTCTAAGAAACAGGACTACCTCTCTAAGAAACAGGACTACCTCTCTAAGAAACAGGACTACCTCTCTAAGAAACAGGACTACCTCTCTAAGAAACAGGACTACCTCTCTAAGAAACAGGACTACCTCTCTAAGAAACAGGACTACCTCTCTAAGAAACAGGACTACCTCTCTAAGAAACAGGACTACCTCTCTAAGAAACAGGACTACCTCTCTAAGAAACAGGACTACCTCTCTAAGAAACAGGACTACCTCTCTAAGAAACAGGACTACCTCTCTAAGAAACAGGACTACCTCTCTAAGAAACAGGACTACCTCTCTAAGGAACAGGACTACCTCTCTAAGGAACAGGACTACCTCTCTAAGGAACAGGACTACCTCTCTAAGGAACAGGACTACCTCTCTAAGGAACAGGACTACCTCTCTAAGGAACAGGACTACCTCTCTAAGGAACAGGACTACCTCTCTAAGGAACAGGACTACCTCTCTAAGGAACAGGACTACCTCTCTAAGGAACAGGACTACCTCTCTAAGGAACAGGACTACCTCTCTAAGGAACAGGACTACCTCTCTAAGGAACAGGACTACCTCTCTAAGGAACAGGACTACCTCTCTAAGGAACAGGACTACCTCTCTAAGGAACAGGACTACCTCTCTAAGGAACAGGACTACCTCTCTAAGGAACAGGACTACCTCTCTAAGGAACAGGACTACCTCTCTAAGGAACAGGACTACCTCTCTAAGGAACAGGACTACCTCTCTAAGGAACAGGACTACCTCTCTAAGGAACAGGACTACCTCTCTAAGGAACAGGACTACCTCTCTAAGGAACAGGACTACCTCTCTAAGGAACAGGACTACCTCTCTAAGGAACAGGACTACCTCTCTAAGGAACAGGACTACCTCTCTAAGGAACAGGACTACCTCTCTAAGGAACAGGACTACCTCTCTAAGGAACAGGACTACCTCTCTAAGGAACAGGACTACCTCTCTAAGGAACAGGACTACCTCTCTAAGGAACAGGACTACCTCTCTAAGGAACGGGACTACCTCTCTAAGGAACGGGACTACCTCTCTAAGGAACGGGACTACCTCTCTAAGGAACGGGACTACCTCTCTAAGGAACGGGACTACCTCTCTAAGGAACGGGACTACCTCTCTAAGGAACGGGACTACCTCTCTAAGGAACGGGACTACCTCTCTAAGGAACGGGACTACCTCTCTAAGGAACGGGACTACCTCTCTAAGGAACGGGACTACCTCTCTAAGGAACAGGACTACCTCTCTAAGAAACAGGACTACCTCTCTAAGAAACAGGACTACCTCTCTAAGAAACAGGACTACCTCTCTAAGAAACAGGACTACCTCTCTAAGAAACAGGACTACCTCTCTAAGAAACAGGACTACCTCTCTAAGAAACAGGACTACCTCTCTAAGAAACAGGACTACCTCTCTAAGAAACAGGACTACCTCTCTAAGAAACAGGACTACCTCTCTAAGAAACAGGACTACCTCTCTAAGAAACAGGACTACCTCTCTAAGAAACAGGACTACCTCTCTAAGAAACAGGACTACCTCTCTAAGAAACAGGACTACCTCTCTAAGAAACAGGACTACCTCTCTAAGAAACAGGACTACCTCTCTAAGGAACAGGACTACCTCTCTAAGGAACAGGACTACCTCTCTAAGGAACAGGACTACCTCTCTAAGGAACAGGACTACCTCTCTAAGGAACAGGACTACCTCTATAAGGAACAGGACTACCTCTATAAGGAACAGGACTACCTCTATAAGGAACAGGACTACCTCTATAAGGAACAGGACTACCTCTATAAGGAACAGGACTACCTCTATAAGGAACAGGACTACCTCTATAAGGAACAGGACTACCTCTATAAGGAACAGGACTACCTCTATAAGGAACAGGACTACCTCTATAAGGAACAGGACTACCTCTATAAGGAACAGGACTACCTCTATAAGGAACAGGACTACCTCTATAAGGAACAGGACTACCTCTATAAGGAACAGGACTACCTCTATGGAACAGAGGGGCATTTCAGACAGAGATAGAGTTGGATGTGTCTCTGTCTCCCCTGCTCACCTTGATCTCAGCGACGCGGGAGGAGAAGAGGGAGCGTGTGATGTCTCTCTCCATCTCTCTCTTGCTCTGCTTGTTCTCCGCCTGCTGCCCCCCCCCTCCGTACACGGCCCCGGCGAAGCCCACCTCCCCCCCGGCCGTCCAGTCCACCAGAGGGTCGTACACAAACGCCTCCAACAGGGTCAGCAGCGTCTCCCGCCCACGACGCATCATCTGAATCACCTGACCAATCAGAGAGGAGAGGTTAGCATCATCTGGAACATTTGACCAATCAAAGAGGAGAGAGGTTAGCATCATCTGGACCACCTGACCAATCAGAAAAGAGAAGATTAGAATATGGTTTGCATGTTTCAGAAACTAAAAACAAAACAAACATTTTTCAGGAATGTCTTTAAATGTGTCAGGAACATTTTAGAAATGTTTAGAAGTAAACGAGACTAAGTTGTCAGTGGTCCCGTGTGGCTCAGTTGGATATGAATATGTATGAACTTTCCAATTTGTAAGTTGCTCTGGATAAGAGCGTCTGCTAAATGACTTAAATGTAAATGTCAGTGAAGTTTGAGGCGATGAACAGCAGACAAAGCCAGGAAATTCAAATGAGACTGACGTCACCCAACACACCACAGCTGAAACAGAAGTCTCCTAAATGTTTCACTAGCTAGTACCTGTTCACAGGACAGTCTGAAGACTGTTCCACAGGACAGTCTGAAGACTGTTCCACAGGACAGTCTGAAGACTGTTCACTAGCTAGTACCTGTTCACAGGACAGTCTGAAGACTGTTCCACAGGACAGTCTGAAAACTGTTCCACAGGACAGTCTGAAGACTGTTTCACAGGACAGTCTGAAGACTGTTTCACAGGACAGTCTGAAGACTGTTTCACAGGACAGTCTGAAGACTGTTTCACAGGACAGTCTGAAGACTGTTTCACAGGACAGTCTGAAGACTGTTTCACAGGACAGTCTGAAGACTGTTTCACAGGACA
The DNA here is from genome assembly GCF_029448725.1 of Salvelinus fontinalis. NCBI lineage: Eukaryota > Metazoa > Chordata > Actinopteri > Salmoniformes > Salmonidae > Salvelinus > Salvelinus fontinalis. The sequence continues at coordinate 101,005,460 of NC_074666.1, forward strand.
GTCTGAAGACTGTTTCACAGGACAGTCTGAAGACTGTTTCACAGGACAGTCTGAAGACTGTTTCACAGGACAGTCTGAAGACTGTTTCACAGGACAGTCTGAAGACTGTTTCACAGGACAGTCTGAAGACTGTTTCACAGGACAGTCTGAAGACTGTTTCACAGGACAGTCTGAAGACTGTTTCACAGGACAGTCTGAAGACTGTTTCACAGGACAGTCTGAAGACTGTTTCACAGGACAGTCTGAAGACTGTTTCACAGGACAGTCTGAAGACTGTTTCACAGGACAGTCTGAAGACTGTTTCACAGGACAGTCTGAAGACTGTTTCACAGGACAGTCTGAAGACTGTTTCACAGGACAGTCTGAAGACTGTTTCACAGGACAGTCTGAAGACTGTTTCACAGGACAGTCTGAAGACTGTTTCACAGGACAGTCTGAAGACTGTTTCACAGGACAGTCTGAAGACTGTTTCACAGGACAGTCTGAAGACTGTTTCACAGGACAGTCTGAAGACTGTTTCACAGGACAGTCTGAAGACTGTTTCACAGGACAGTCTGAAGACTGTTTCACAGGACAGTCTGAAGACTGTTTCACAGGACAGTCTGAAGACTGTTTCACAGGACAGTCTGAAGACTGTTTCACAGGACAGTCTGAAGACTGTTTCACAGGACAGTCTGAAGACTGTTTCACAGGACAGTCTGAAGACTGTTTCACAGGACAGTCTGAAGACTGTTTCACAGGACAGTCTGAAGACTGTTTCACAGGACAGTCTGAAGACTGTTTCACAGGACAGTCTGAAGACTGTTTCACAGGACAGTCTGAAGACTGTTTCACAGGACAGTCTGAAGACTGTTTCACAGGACAGTCTGAAGACTGTTTCACAGGACAGTCTGAAGACTGTTTCACAGGACAGTCTGAAGACTGTTTCACAGGACAGTCTGAAGACTGTTTCACAGGACAGTCTGAAGACTGTTTCACAGGACAGTCTGAAGACTGTTTCACTAGCTAGTACCTGTTCACAGGACAGTCTGAAGATGCCCTCCACTCCAGTGACTCCCAGGGCCGTCTCAATGTTGTGGGTCATACGGAACGGCACTTTCTCTGGCACACGCAGGCTCTTCCCTGGAGACCACATACAGAGAGAGAGAAACATCACACACACAGAGAAACACACACAGAGAAACACACACACATACACACAACAGAGAGAGAAACATCACACATCAGTAGGACAAACAGCAGTGAAATCCACAGAGCAACTTGTCTAAACCAGGAGGGTCGCTGCTTGTTCAAACCTCAAAATATAACTACTTATTTACCTTTCTCGAAGCAGACGTTGTAGTCGATGTGCACCACCTCTCCCGTCGTCATGTCAATCAGCACGTTGTCAAGGTGACGGTCGCCGAGGCCAATGATGTAGCCCACCATAGACATCACAGCAGTGGACCTGGCGTAGGACTGTAGCAGGAGGAAGAGCGTTCATTTACCATTAATTAGCCACCAGGAAGGTTTAATTTTTGACGTCTCCACTTCCCAAGCATATCAGTCCAACATGGCGTCCTTTCCTTCATCTGCACTAGTCAGAGAGCCCTAGCCAGGTGGATCCATAGAGTAAGAGAGGACCTTCTAGTACGGAAATTAACAGAGATACAAAGATGAGTCCTTTATCCAACTCTGAGTGGATCCTATATCCAATCTTAGTGACGCCATGTTTTCAGCTTTGTGTTATTTTCAGATCAGTGCAGATGAAGGAAAGGTTACGAGAAGAAGCAGCCACACAACCTGTGTGACCTCTAACCCTTGACTGACGACAGTAAACCCTGCTTGACCTTTGACCCCAGCTCACCTGTGTGACCCTCCACCACTCGCTAGACGTGGTACAGGAGCACCACAGCTCTTTGGCCAGCAGGTTAGGGGGCGTGGATGCCATCAGCTCCTTAAGCACATCCCTCATCACGCTGAGCGGCCAATCGCGCCGCGAAACATCCAGGCTGAGGCCAACCCCCTTCAGGGCGGGGCCTATCTTGCTGTAGTAGAGCTCACTGGGCCGTGGAACTAGAGGGAGGGGCTGGGGCTGCTGCTGGAACGAATCCTGGGCCTGGGGGAGGAGCGAGAGACAGAGAGACAGAAAGTGATGAGTACAGAGAGAGCTCAAGGCTCATGGCCCAACAAAGTGTTTGGCATTGCCATAGTTTCAATGTTGAATGTTGTTTTTATTGAGCTCTACACATTCACAGAGCAAGATCATACAAAAGATCACACCCCCACAAGCATTACCTTCTGTGCCTGCAGCACGGCCTCTCTCTGCTGCCAGCGCTTGTAGAGGCCGAACAGCGGCGTGGCGCCGTCCACCCATTGGATGAGTCCTGAGCGTGTCCCCAGCGGGGTGACGGAGTAGTGGCGGGCGTGGAAGTGGGGGCGCTCCTGCTGGTTCACCTAGAGAAGAACAGAGTTATGCTCTGTAGACAACAGCAGCAGTCGTACGACCACATAAAACAGACCATCTCTCCTACTAGCAGGTAATATTACTGGAACAAGTCTTCAGGTCTAATCACCTAATATACTACTTTTATTAGTTTTTAAATCCATTTTTTAAAAATGTTTGGTGTATTTTTTCCACAGATGAACTGCACAGGCCCCATACCCTTTACTCTGGTGTTGTCTCTGGCCGGATCAGCCTTGTATTTTAAATGATTGATCAATCAATGATGTACCTTGGTGAACATGGTGTTGACTATGGAAAGGAACTGCATGATCCGCTCATCTAGGTGGAGGTCCTCCAGACCTGCGGGAGAGAGAGGGGAAGGAGAGGGAGGAATAGATGAGGGTCAAATCAGAGAGATGGAAAGAGAGGAGGAAGGAGGTAGAGTTAGGAGGAGAAAGGAGAGATGAGGGTCAAATCAGAGAGAGGGAAAGAGAGGAGGAAGAGTTAGGAGGGTCAAATCAGAGAGAGGGAAAGAGAGGAGGAAGGAGGTAGAGTTAGGAGGAGAAAAGAGAGATGAGGGTCAAATCAGAGAGAGGGAAAGAGAGGAGGAAGAGTTAGGAGGAGAAAGGAGAGATGAGGGTCAAATCAGAGAAAGGGAAAGAGAGGAGGAAGAGTTAGGAGGAGAAAGGAGAGATGAGGGTCAAATCAGAGAGAGGGAAAGAGAGGAGGAAGAGTTAGGAGGGTCAAATCAGAGAGAGGGAAAGAGAGGAGGAAGAGTTAGGAGGAGAAAGGAGAGATGAGGGTCAAATCAGAGAGAGGGAAAGAGAGGAGGAAGAGTTAGGAGGAGAAAGGAGAGATGAGGGTCAAATCAGAGAGAGGGAAAGAGAGGAGGAAGAGTTAGGAGGAGAAAGGAGAGATGAGGGTCAAATCAGAGAGAGGGAAAGAGAGGAGGAAGAGTTAGGAGGAGAAAGGATAGATGAGGGTCAAATCAGAGAAAGGGAAAGAGAGGAGGAAGGAGGTAGAGGAGGAGGAGGAGAAAGGAGGAGGAGAAAGGAGAATTAGGTTCAGACTTATATTCCTGCTGGTCGTCTGCCTGGAGGTGGTTCTGTCTGGGAGAGGTAGGGATCGTTACGTTCATCGTGTGTGTGTGTGTGTGTGTGTGTGTGTGTGTGTGTGTGTTTGCTACCTTTGAAGAGGTAAGGGTAGTTGCGCCCGTCGGAGCCCAGGAAGTGTAGTTTCTTGGGCTTGGTCTTGGTTGGCAGGATGGTGATGGTGTTGCCAACACTTTGGATGGTCAACGCGTCCGTTGCCGACACCTCGCCCGGCAACGCCATCTCTGTGGTCGCCATGGCAGCCAGGCGGGGGCTGATGTGGTCCAGACGCAGCAGATAGCTGGTCCTCTTCTGAGCCCTCTGCTGGAGACTCAGCATGATCTAGGAGACATTAAAAACACCTTTTAAATCCACTTCAACAAAAAAAGTACAGTATACATTTTAAAAGGTTACACTCATGGAAACAAAAAGCACCTTCACATACAAACCGACCAAGTTTCCCCTAAGCACAGATGTAGGATCAGCTTCCCTTCCCCCAATCCTAATCCTAATCTTAAAGGCGACTGTAAACACTTCAGGAAGTAAAGTAAAGAGATGTCTTCCATCCACTAAACATCTGCCTTTAAAACATAGAAACATCTATATTTGGGGGGGTTTTGATCTGGAGCAATGTTTATTAGAGGTGTTGTTGAATTCTGGCTTGACGTCTACTGATTCATGTTACCACACTAGAACGTATTGACTACTTTACACGTGTAAGGAATGTACATGTCAAGGGTCAAGAGGAACCGCGCGACGGGGCACGGTACCCACCGCGCGACGGGGCACGGTACCCACCGCGCGACGGGGCACGGTACCCACCGCGCGACGGGGCACGGTACCCACCGCGCGACGGGGCACGGTACCCACCGCGCGACGGGGCACGGTACCCACCGCGCGACGGGGCACGGTACCCACCGCGCGACGGGGCACGGTACCCACCGCGCGACGGGGCACGGTACCCACCGCGCGACGGGGCACGGTACCCACCGCGCGACGGGGCACGGTACCCACCGCGCGACGGGGCACGGTACCCACCGCGCGACGGGGCACGGTACCCACCGCGCGACGGGGCACGGTACCCACCGCGCGACGGGGCACGGTACCCACCGCGCGACGGGGCACGGTACCCACCGCGCGACGGGGCACGGTACCCACCGCGCGACGGGGCACGGTACCCACCGCGCGACGGGGCACGGTACCCACCGCGCGACGGGGCACGGTACCCACCGCGCGACGGGGCACGGTACCCACCGCGCGACGGGGCACGGTACCCACCGCGCGACGGGGCACGGTACCCACCGCGCGACGGGGCACGGTGCCCACCGCGCGACGGGGCACGGTGCCCACCGCGCGACGGGGCACGGTGCCCACCGCGCGACGGGGCACGGTGCCCACCGCGCGACGGGGCACGGTACCCACCGCGCGACGGGGCACGGTACCGCGTGTGAGAAAAAGGGGAAGTGCAGAAAGTTCATATTCTGTTCAAAAATATTATTGTTGAATATGAATGTTCTTTAGGAGGGACGCAAAGGGCAACAGTCTAGTTTGAGTTACTGATAAGGCAGACAAGTTACTGAGAACCGAGACCCCCCCCCCCCCCCCCACACCCGGTCCTGGTCCTACCTGTTTGAACGGGACCCAGCTGCTGGCCGGGTTGGCCGGGTTGTGAGGGCTCTTCAGTCTCTCCAGGGCCGAAGTGATGGCGTCCCCGTAGGTCTGCTGGAACCAGGTCTCGTGGGGGGTCTCTGCGGGCGTGGTGGTGATGCTCCTCACGTGGTCCAGAGCGAACACCACGGGACGCATCAGAGCAGAGTGCTTCTCACACATGATGGCCACCTTCTCCTCCCTGACAGAGGAGACACACTGTTTATCTATGTTCCTTTAACAGGGTTAAAACATACATGTTGAGACACGACACTGTTGTATAGTTAGCGAGTGAGAAGTGCAGTGGGTCAGAATGAAACCCATTACCTCTGGCAGCCTAGGTTACCCAGTACCTGAGACAGGGACTAACACCTCTGGCAGCCTAGGCTACTCAGTACCTGAGCCAGGTCCTGCAGAGCTAACCACTGGACCCAGTACCTGAGACAGGGCCAGCAGGGTTAACCACTGGACCCAGTATCTGAGACAGGGCCAGCAGGGTTAACCACTGGACCCAGTATCTGAGCCAGGGCCAGCAGGGTTAACCACTGGACCCAGTATCTGAGCCAGGGCCAGCAGGGTTAACCACTGGACCCAGTATCTGAGACAGGGCCAGCAGGGTTAACCACTGGACCCAGTACCTGAGACAGGGCCCGCAGAGCTAACCACTGGACCCAGTACCTGAGCCAGGGCCAGCAGAGTAAACCACTGGACCCAGTACCTGAGCCAGGGCCCGCAGAATAAACCACTGGACCCAGTACATGAGCCAGGGCCAGCAGAGCTAACCACTGGACCACCACACACTACTCTGCTACTTATGTGCATTAATGAACTGTTTAGTGACTGGAGTTGGGTCATTCTGAAACCTGTGTTTGATTAATCAAATCCTATACTTTGTGTACCCTAGTAGTATGTGTGTGTTGTGTATGTGTGTGTGTGTATGTGTGTGTGTGTATGTGTGTGTGTGTATGTGTGTGTGTGTGTGTATGTGACTCACTTGCGTAGTGTGTTGTTGTTCTGCACCCTCTTGACCTCGTCCTCCAGCTGCTGTATCCTGCGCAGGACGTGCATGTGCTGCTGCTGCAGGACGCCCAGCCACAACTCGTCCCACAGCAGAGTCACGCGGCGCAGCTCTCCCACTAGCATCTGCACCTGGGGACCCACGGACGGACACACAGAGACACACGTGGTTAGCACAGGTCACCACCAGACACAAGTAGGGCCAAAATGTCATATCCCGAAATTAGACAGTATTTTGTGTTTCTGAATAATAGAAGTTGTAAATATTCCTTATGAGCATTGCATGACCCTAGGATGGAGACAAATTAATTCAGTGGTTTTATTTAGAGAACGACCAATATGGGTACTTACCAGAGGTGGGACCAAGTCATGTGTCTCGAGTCCACACCCCTGGGACTTACCGATCAACAACAATTGCATAGGAGTATCCTAATCTCTTATTTAAAAAAATGTGTACTGTCTAAGACGACAGTCACGAGTCACGGAGATGCATAGTCAGTTCGCAGAGGTAAAGACAAATCATTTAACCCAGTGAATTAAACTTTTTGGTGACAATCAGCTTTGAAAACAGCGTATTTGACATGATGGTGTGCACCATATTATCACAAATAAAGTTCTATAGTAGTGAACTGAGGAACGGTAACTTTCTTTGAATGCTGGATGTTGTTTAATAGCTAGCTAGCTAACTAGGGAGCTCAATTATCCTCGTTTTGGAAACAGTTGTACCCCAGTAAGGGCAGTAAATTCATTAACCATTTCAAAACCTCTACATGCCGTGTAACATTATTCAAACGTGTATAATTATGTGCAGCATCAGTGGGGAGCTAGCTAGGACTAGGGGGACATAATTAACTGTAACACCAGTAATGTGGGGAAGCATTTAGCTGTAACACCAGTAGTAGGGTGGAGGTAATTACCTGTAACACCATAGTGGGGTTGTGGTACGGGGGAGTATTTACCTGTAACACCAGTAGTTGGGGGGGGGGGGGGGGGGGGGAGTCTACCTGTACCATAATAGTGGTGATGCAGTAGGGGGAAGTATTTACCCGTAACACCATAGTGGGGTTGGCTGCAGTAGGGGGAAGAATTTCCCTATAACACCATAGTGGGGTTGGCTGCAGTAGGGGGAAGTATTTACCCGTAACCCCATAGTGGGGTTGGCTGCAGTAGGGTGAAGTGTTTACCTGTAACACCATAGTGGGGTTGGCTGCAGTAGGGGGAAGTGTTTACCTGTAACACCATAGTGGGGTTGGCTGCAGTAGGGGGAAGTAGTTACCCGTAACACCATAGTGGGGTTGGCTGCAGTAGGGGGACGTATTTATCTGTAACACCATAGTGGGGTTGGCTGCAGTAGGGGGACGTATTTACCCGTAACACCATAGTGGGATTGGCTGCAGTAGGGGGAAGTGTTTACCTGTAACACCATAGTGGGGTTGGCTGCAGTAAGGGGAAGTGTTTACCTGTAACACCATAGTGGGGTTGGCTGCAGTAGGGGGAAGTGTTTACCTGTAACACCATAGTGGGGTTGGCTGCAGACAGCTTGTCCACTATCTTGCTGTAGCAGTCGTGCATCATGGCCTGGTCCTGGCTGGAACACAGCGCAGGAAACTCCTCACCCCGCCCATCTTCCTCCTGGGAGGCGGGGTTACTGCCCAGTGTCCCCTCCCCTTCCTCACACAGCCCCTCCCCCTGCATGCTGCCCAGGAAGGTGGGCAGGGCCGACGGGAGCTTGTTTCCTGGGAGACAAAGATGTTATGGTGAGTTGAGAGTATGTGTGTGTGTGTGTGTGTGTGTGTGTGTGTGTGTGTGTGTGTGTGTGTGTGTGTGTGTGTGTGTGTGTGTGTGTGTGTGTGTGTGTGTGTGTGTGTGTGTGTGTTGGAGGTCGACCGATTATGATTTTTCAACGCCAATACCGACTGTTGGAGGACCGATTAAATCGGCCGATTTTATATATATATATATTTGTAATAATGACAATTAGAACAATACTGAATGAACACTTTTATTTTAACTTAATATAATACATAAATAAAATCAATTTAGTCTCAAATAAATAATGAAACATGTTCAATTTGGTTTAAATAATGCAAAAACACAGTGTTGGAGAAAAAAGTAAAAGTGCAATATGTGCCATGTAAAAAAACGTTTAAATTCCTTGCACAGAACATATGAAAGCTGGTGGTTCAATATTCCCAGTTCTTCAATATTCCCAGTTAAGAAGTTTTAGGTTGTAGTTATTATAGGAATTATGGGACTATTTCTCTCTTCCATTTGTATTTCATATGCCTTTGACTATTGGATGTTCTAATAGGTACATTAGTATTGCCAGCCTAATCTTGGGAGTTGATAGGCTTGAAGTCATAAACAGCTCAATGCTTGAAGTATTGCGAAGAGCTGCTGGCAAACGCAGTAAAGTTTGAATGAATGCATACGAGCCCGCTGCTGCCTACCACCGCTCAGTCAGACTGCTCTATCAAATCATAGACTTAATTATAATATAATAAACACACAGAAATACAAGCCTTAGATCATTAATATGGTAAAATCCGGAAACTATCATTTAGAAAACAAAACGTTTTGTTTTCTATCAGTTAATTACGGAACCATTCCGTATTTTATCAACTGGGTGGCATCCCTAAGTCTAAATATTGCTGTTACATTGCACAACCTTCAATGTTGTGTCATAATTATGTCAAATTCAGGTGAATTAATTAGGGTCTTTGTTAGAAAGAAATGGTCTTCTCACAGTTCGCAACGAGCCAGGTGGCCCAAACTGCTGCATATACCCTGACTCGCGTAACAGGTGTTCAGCCTGCCACGCAGTTTCCTCGTGGATTGCAATGTAATCAGCGTCCATAAATACCGATTACCGATCTTTATGAAAACTTGAAATCGGCCATGGCAATTAAACGGTCGACCTCTAGTATATGTGTGTGTGTGTGTGTGTGTGTGTGTGTGTGTGTGTGTGTGTGTGTACCTGCGTGCTGTGCCTCTCCTCCCAGAGACAGTGATCCAACTATAGCAGGGTACAGGATGAGGTGTGGCGAGTCCTGGGCAACGCGACACAGCAGACTACAGATACTCTGTCTGATGTAAGCCTCTGGATGGTTCAGACGAGAGAACAGCTGGGGGATGATGCCTGTGGGGGAGAGGGGTTGAATTAGCAGGAGACAGGAGAGAGAGGGGTTGAATTAGCAGGAGACAGGAGAGAGAGAACAGCTGGGGGATGATGCCTGGGTGGGAGTGTGTTACCTCTCCAGGGGCCAGTGGGGGTCTGAGTGTTACCTCTCTAGGTGCCAGTGGGGGTCTGAGTGTGTTACCTCTCTAGTGGATAGTGGGGGACTGAGTGTTACCTCTCCAGGGGCCAGTGGGGGTCTGAGTGTGTTCTCTCTAGGGGCCAGTGGGGGTCTGAGTGTTACCTCTCTAGGGGCCAGTGGGGGTCTGAGTGTGTTACTTCTCTAGGGGCCAGTGGGGGTCTGAGTGTTACCTCTCTAGGGGCCAGTGGGGGTCTGAGTGTGTTACCTCTCCAGGGGCCAGTGGGGGTCTGAGTGTGTTACTTCTCCAGGGGCCAGTGGGGGTCTGAGTGTGTTACCTCTCCAGGGGCCAGTGGGGGTCTGAGTGTGTTACTTCTCTAGGGGCCAGTGGGGGTCTGAATGTGACCTCTCCAGGGGCCAGTGGGGGTCTGAATGTGACCTCTCCAGGGGCCAGTGGGGGTCTGAATGTGACCTCTCCAGGGGCCAGCGGGGGTCTGAGTGTGTTACTTCTCTAGGGGCCAGCGGGGGTCTGAGTGTGTTACTTCTCTAGGGGCCAGTGGGGGTCTGAGTGTGTTACTTCTCTAGGGGCCAGTGGGGGTCTGAATGTGACCTCTCCAGGGGCCAGCGGGGGTCTGAATGTGACCTCTCCAGGGGCCAGCGGGGGTCTGAATGTGACCTCTCCAGGGGCCAGCGGGGGTCTGAATGTGACCTCTCCAGGGGCCAGCGGGGGTCTGAATGTGACCTCTCCAGGGGCCAGCGGGGGTCTGAATGTGACCTCTCCAGGGGCCAGCGGGGGTCTGAATGTGACCTCTCCAGGGGCCAGCGGGGGTCTGAATGTGACCTCTCCAGGGGCCAGCGGGGGTCTGAGTGTGTTACCTCTCCAGGGGCCAGTGGGGGTCTGAGTGTGTTACTTCTCTAGGGGCCAGCGGGGGTCTGAGTGTGTTACCTCTCCAGGGGCCAGCGGGGGTCTGAGTGTGTTACCTCTCCAGGGGCCAGCGGGGGTCTGAGTGTGTTACTTCTCTAGGGGCCAGCGGGGGTCTGAGTGTGTTACCTCTCCAGGGGCCAGTGGGGGTCTGAGTGTGTTACCTCTCCAGGGGCCAGTGGGGGTCTGAGTGTGTTACCTCTCCAGGGGCCAGTGGGGGTCTGAGTGTGTTACCTCTCCAGGGGCCAGTGGGGGTCTGAGTGTCTTACCTCTCCAGGGGCCAGTGGGGGTCTGAGTGTGTTACCTCTCCAGGGGCCAGTGGGGGTCTGAGTGTGTTACCTCTCCAGGGGCCAGTGGGGGTCTGAGTGTGTTACCTCTCCAGGGGCCAGCGGGGGTCTGAGTGTGTTACTTCTCTAGGGGCCAGTGGGGGTCTGAGTGTGTTACCTCTCCAGGGGCCAGTGGGGGTCTGAGTGTGTTACCTCTCCAGGGGCCAGTGGGGGTCTGAGTGTGTTACCTCTCTAGGGGCCAGTGGGGGTCTGAGTGTGTTCTCTCTAGGGGCCAGTGGGGGTCTGAGTGTTACCTCTCCAGGGGCCAGTGGGGGTCTGAGTGTGTTACCTCTCCAGGGGCCAGTGGGGGTCTGAGTGTGTTACCTCTCCAGGGGCCAGTGGGGGTCTGAGTGTGTTACCTCTCCAGGGGCCAGTGGGGGTCTGAGTGTGTTACCTCTCCAGGGGCCAGTGGGGGTCTGAGTGTGTTACCTCTCCAGGGGCCAGTGGGGGTCTGAGTGTGTTACCTCTCCAGGGGCCAGTGGGGGTCTGAGTGTGTTACCTCTCCAGGGGCCAGCGGGGGTCTGAGTGTGTTACCTCTCCAGGGGCCAGCGGGGGTCTGAGTGTGTTACCTCTCGGGACCAGTGGGGGTCTGAGTGTGTTACTTCTCTAGGGGCCAGTGGGGGTCTGAATGTGATCTCTCCAGGGGCCAGCGGGGGTCTGAGTGTGTTACCTCTCCAGGGGGCGGTGGGGGTTGAGGCAAGCCCAAGCTCAAGCCCCTCCCTCAGCTCCCCGGCGTGCTTCACCAGCAGCCGTAGCAACCGCAGCGTCGCCATGACGATGATGTCGTCGTTACTCTGCTTGCTGTTCTGATTGGTCAGCAGCAGCTTGGGGTCATCCTCATCGATGGGAACCTGACGGAGGAAGAAGAGAGACATGGAGGGACGGAGGAAGAGACGGACGGACAGGAGAGATGCAGGGAAAGGGACAAGGCTATAAGAGAAGGCATCTCCTACAACATCCCAAACTTCCACAAGTCCTAGATGAATAGAAACAGTCAAGTGAATAGCAATACCGGGATGAAAAACATCAATTCTACTTTAACATTCATCTTATAGACAGTTCTCGTAGGGCCAGGTTCCCAGACACAAACTTCATCCCGGACTAAAAAGAACACCCAATGGAAAATTCCCATGGAAATAGTCCCTGACTAACTAGTCCCAGTCCCCCCTGCCAGTGCCAGTCCCCCCCTGCCAGTCCCAGTCCCCCCCTGCCAGTCCCCCCTGCTAGTCCCAGTCCCCCCTGCCAGTCCCAGCCCCCCCTGCCAGTCCCAGCCCCCCCAGGAGAGAGCGTGAGTTCCACCCACCTGTCCAGCGTTGAGTTTGAGGAAGGTGAAGTAGGCACCGCAGGAGACCTTGTAGAGACTGAAGATCCGGTCCACCACCCTCCTCCAGACCCGGATCAGACCCTCCATCACCCCACTACCCCCACCCTGGACCCCCTCCACCTCCCCCTGCTCCTCCAGCCAGGGACAGGCAGACAGCAGCTGTCTCCAGATCACATCCACCATGTCATCCTCCTCCTCATCCTCCTGCTGCAGGGCCATGTCCTCATCCTGGAGGGAGAGAGAGGGGGTGGGGGAGAGAGAGATATATATGATAGCAGGCAGAAGGTGAATCCCAAACCCAAACCTGCCAAGACGCGTACGGCAAATTGGAGATGTAGCACGCGCCGAATTGGGGTCATCTTTCCCCCCACATGCTCGCGCTGTTTGTGAGTCTGATCGCGATTCTAGCATTGTACTAAATCAGGTCTATAAAAGGTTGGAATACTTTCTTAACAGCATTCCATTCAACATGGTAATCGTCACTAACAACATGTAAATAGAACCAGCACACCAACATACTTTATTCGTGGAGTTTCTCTCTGAACGCCGGTCGCTGTTCCAGCCGATGTAAAGGTGCCTATTGGATTTCTTTACAGCACATACATCATTTCAGATTTTCAAAATGGATAAAAATCTAAAATCTAGTGCCAAGGCATTTTAGAAGCATTGCCTCTATAGCCAATACCTGACACTCATTCATTCTTCATCGCAGTCTTCTAAACTCCCCACTCCAGTTAACGCTTAGAATTATTTTTGATTAAACTTTTTGTGACGTGGATCATAATTACAGTTAGTCTATCGGGTTGCGTGATCCTCGAGTATAAAAGAGGAAGAGAGACTGTCAGGAATCAAGACTATAGAGTCTAAAAGGAGGTAGAGACAGTCAGGAATCAAGACTATAGAGTCTAAAAGGAGGTAGAGACAGTCAGGAATCAAGACTATAGAGTCTAAAAGGAGGTAGAGAGTCAGGAATCAAGACTATAGAGTCTAAAAGGAGGTAGAGACAGTCAGGAATCAAGACTATAGAGTCTAAAAGGAGGTAGAGACAGTCAGGAATCAAGACTATAGAGTCTAAAAGGAGGTAGAGACAGTCAGGAATCAAGACTATAGAGTCTAAAAGGAGGTAGAGACAGTCAGGAATCAAGACTATAGAGTCTAAAAGGAGGTAGAGACAGTCAGGAATCAAGACTATAGAGTCTAAAAGGAGGTAGAGACAGTCAGGAATCAAGACTATAGAGTCTAAAAGGAGGTAGAGACAGTCAGGAATCAAGACTATAGAGTCTAAAAGGAGGTAGAGACAGTCAGGAATCAAGACTATAGAGTCTAAATGGAGGTAGAGACAGTCAGGAATCAAGACTATATAGTCTAAAAGGAGGTAGACAGTCAGGAATCACAACTATAGAGTCTAAAAGGAGGTAGAGACAGTCAGGAATCAAGACTATAGAGTCTAAATGGAGGTAGAGACAGTCAGGAATCACAACTAT